>NC_069500.1:1046133894-1046256573 GCF_027579735.1 Bombina bombina | reverse complement strand
CTGTAACGTTGCAGTACAACTCAAACACAGGCAGGGTGACAAGATATAATAGTTCACACTGTAATAAAGTGGGATAAGTTAAGAATAATCTGAGTATATATTGGCACAGATATTGTGAGTTTGTTGAACCTTAAAAAACTTATCATAATGCTAAATGACTATTACTAAATACTACAACGTGCAGTATCAGTGAATGCATACTACCGCTAATTAAAACTAGTACATGTATGTTGACCCCCCTCATAATTGTACACGGACTATTACATAGAATCTAATCCATACTCGACCGAATCACAAGACAACTAAGAAATATAGTTTTAGTCTCATACTGAAGTAACTCACTGACGTGATTACTCATAAGAACAAGTGATATATACATAGATACATATTTTAGTTGTGTGAAGCCTAACTCGTGAGTATGGGGTTTGGTTTTCTTGTTTAGACAAATCTAACTAGAACCTTAATTTAAGCAACTAATAATCCACAATCCATAGCTGTGCTACATATATTTCTATTCACATAGCTTGAGAGCAAATTGACAAATAAAGACCCCAGAACTTAAGTGCAATGGGTATATAAAATACCTATATTCCCTAGTGGTAATCTAATAGATTGGCCATATATAAGGCCATATAGCCATATGGAAGATTAACCGATATTTATAACTATAACATTATCTGGGTCCTATAATAGAATTACTAAGTATCCTATATACTTGGCACTGCGTAGGCTAAATATTAAATAATTGCAACAGAGAGAGCGTTTTTAACATTTCAAAGGGTAGCATACATATATACTTTATGCTGTCTTTTTTTAGAAATCAACTATTAAAGGTTATATTTTAAAACTGGGTATATTTTTCTGTCTCAAGTTCCAGTAATCGTCCGAACTAAACTAAATAACATAATTTAAGTGCAAAAAAGCATTCTTTTTGGACTAACCTGCTCTCATAGCAGAGATAGCCCTCCTTTTGTAAATATTAGTTAAATATTATTAACCCCTAATCTGCCGTCCCTAACATCGCCAACACCTACCTACATTTATTAACCCCTAATCTGCCGTCGCCATCGTCGCCGCCACAATATTAAAGTTATTAACCCCTAAATCTAAGTCTATTCCTAACCCCCCCAACTTAAATATAATTTAAATAAATCTAAATAAAATAACTATCATTAACTAAATTATTCCTATTTAAAACTAAATACTTACCTATAAAATAAACCCTAAGATAGCTACAATATAACTAATAGTTACATTGTAGCTAGCTTAGGGTTTATTTTTATTTTACAGGCAACTTTGTATTTATTTTAACTAGGTAGAATAGTTATTAAATAGTTATTAACTATTTAATAACTACCTAGCTAAAATAAAGGCAAAAGTACCTGTAAAACCTAACCTAAGTTACAATTACACCTAACATTACACTATAATTAAATTAATTCCCTAAATTAAATAAAATCTAAAGTACAAAAAAAACCCCACTAAATTACAGAAAATAATAAACAAATTACAAGATTTTTAAACTAATTACACCTAATCTAATCCCCCTAACAAAATAAAACAGCCCCCCCCCCAAAATAAAAAAGCCCCACCCTACACTAAATTACAAATAGCCATTAAAAGGGCCTTTGCGGCGCATTGCCCCAAAGTAATCAGCTCTTTTACCTTTTAAAGAAATTACAAATCCCTCCAACATTAAAACCCACCACCCACACAACCAGCCCTACTCTAAAACCCACCCAAAACCCCCTTAAAAAAACCTAACACTAATCCCTTGAAGATTACCTTAGTCTTCATCCAACCAGGCAGAAGTGGTCTTCCAGACGGGCAGAAGTCTTCATCCAGACGGCATCTTCTGTCTTCATCCATCCGGCGTGGAGCGGGTCCATCTTCAAGACATCCGACGCAGAGCATCCTCTTCTTCCGACAGCTATGACTGAATGAAGGTACCTTTAAGTGACGTCATCCAAGATGGTCTCCCTTCAATTCTGATTGGCTGATAGAATTCTATCACCCAATCAGAATTAAGGTAGAAAAAATCCTATTGACTGATTGGATCAGCCAATAGGATTAAAGTTCAATTCTATTGGCTGATCCAATCAGCCAATAGGATTGAGCTGGCATTCTATTGGCTGTTCCAATCAGCAAATAGAATGCAAGCTCAATCCTATTGGCTGATTGCATCAGCCAATAGGATTTTTTCTACCTTAATTCCAATTGGCTGATTGAATTCTATCAGCCAATCGGAATTGAAGCGACGCCATCTTGGATGACGTAATTTAAAGGAACCTTCATTCAGTGATAGCCGTCAGAAGAAAAGGATGCTCCACGTCGGATGTTTTGAAGATGGACCCGCTCCGCACCGGATGGATGAAGATAGAAGATGCCGTCTGGATGAAGACTTCAGCCCGTCTAGAGGACCACTTCTGCCCGGCTTGGATGAAGACTTCTGCCCGTATGGAGGACCACTTCTGCCCGGCTTGTATGAAGATTCTGCCCATCTGGAGGACCACTTCTGCCCGGTTGGATGAAGACGTCTCCCGGTAAGGTGATCTTCAAGGGGTTAGTGTTAGGTTATTTAAAGGGGGGATTGGGTGGGTTTTAGAATAGGGTTGGTTGTGTGGGTGGTGTGTTTTAATGTTGGGGGGATTTGTAAAAGAGCTGATTACTTTGGGGCAATGCCCCACAAAAGGCCCTTTTAAGGGCTATTTGTAATTTAGTGTAGGCTAGGGCTTTTTTATTTTGGGGGTGTTTTTTATTTTGTTAGGGGGATTAGATTAGGTGTAATTAGTTTAAAAATCTTGTAATTTGTTTATTATTTTCTGTAATTTAGTGTTTGTTTTTTTTAACTTTAGATAATTTTATTTGATTTAGGGAATTAATTTAATTATAGTGTAGTGTTAGGTGTAATTGTAACTTAGGTTAGGTTTTATTTTACAGGTACTTTTGTCTTTATTTTAGCTAGATAAGTTTACATACCCTGGAAGAATTTATCATTTCTTTATTATTTTCAGAGAATATGGATGATAACACAAAAACTTTTCTTTCACTCATGGTTAGTGTTTGGCTGAAGCCATTTATTATCAATCAACTGTGTTTACGCTTTTTAAATCAAAATGACAACAGATACTATCCAAATGACCCTGATCAAAAGTTTACATACCCTGGTGATTTTGGCCTGATAACATGCACACACATTGACACAAATGGGTTTGAATGGCTATTAAAGGTAACCATCCTCACCTGTGATCTGTTTGCTTGTAATTAGTGTGTGTGTATAAAAGGTCAATGAGTTTCTGGACTCCTGACAGACCCTTGCATCTTTCATCCAGTGCTGCACTTACGTTTCTGAAATTCAGAGTCATGGGGAAAGCAAAAGAATTGTCAAAGGATCTGTGGGAAAAGGTAGTTGAACTGTATAAAACAGGAAAGGGATATAAAAAGATATCCAAGGAATTGAGAATGCCAATCAGCAGTGTTCAAACTCTAATCAAGAAGTGGAAAATGATGGGTTCTACTAAAACCATGGTCAGGTAGACCAACTAAAATTTCAGCCACAACTGCCAGGAAAATTGTTCGGGATGCAAAGAAAACCCCACAAATAACTTCAGGTGAAATACAGAACTCTCTGAAAACATGTGGTGTGGCTGTTTTAAGATGCACAATAAGGAGGCACTTGAAGAAAGATTGGCTGCATGGTTGAGTCACCAGAAGAATGCCATTACTATGCAAATGCCACAAAGTATCCCACTTACAATACGCCAAACAGCACAGAGACAAGCCTCAAACCTTCTGGCACAAAGTCATTTGGAGTGATGAGACCAAAATTGAGCTCTTTGGCCACAACCATAAATGCTACATTTGGAGAGGAGTCAAAAAGGCCTATGATGAAAGGTACACAATTCCTACTGTGAAACATGGAGGGGGATCGCTGATGTTTTGGGGATGTGTGAGTTACAAAGGCACAGGAAATTTGGTCAGAATTGATGGCAATATGAATGCAGTATGTTATCAAAAAATATTGGAGGAAAATTTGCATTCATCAGCCCGGAAGCTGTGCATGGGACGTACTTGGACATTCCAACATGACAATTATCCTAAACACAAGGCCAAGTTGATCTGTCATTGGCTACAGCAGAATAACGTGAAGGTTCTGGAGTGGCCATCTCAGTTTCCTGACCTCAATATCATTGAGCCACTCTGGGGAGATCTCATATGTGTAGTTCATGCCAGACAGCCCAAGAATTTGCAGGAACTGGAGGCTTTTTGCCAGGAAGAATGGGCAGCTTTACCATCTGAGAAGATAAAGAGCCTCATCTACAAATACCACAAAAGACTTCAAGCTGTCATTGATGTTAAAGGGGGCAATACACAGTATTAAGAACTGGGTTATGTAACTTTTGATGAGGGTCATTTGGGTAGTTTCTGTTGTCATTATGATTTAAAAGAGTAAACACAGTTGATTGATAATAAATGGCTTCAGTCAAACACTAACCATAAGTGTAAAAAGTTTTTGTGTTATCATTCATATTCTCTGAAAAATGTCCAAGAAATCATCAATTCTGCCAGGGTTTGTAAACTTATGAACACAACTGTATATATTGAAATATATATGCAATAAAACATACAATTTACTGTAAGGGAAGGACATTGGAATGTTAATTATGTACAGTAAATAGACAGTAAGACACATAAATATTTAAATACATATGCACACACATATACATATATATTTACAGTATATATCTATATCTATATATATATTTATATATATATATATATATATATATATATATATATATATATATATATATATATATATAGATAGATATATATACAGTATACACACATATATTTAGACATTTGTAAGTATACATATATATGTTAAAGCTCTTAGCAGACCTTTTTTTTTTCAAACAACTGAGACCTCATATTTTTGAGCACTTAAAACGTTTTAATGCAATATTCTTTTAAATATTTTTTATCAGATAGTGTTAATATGAATGTAACTGTACTTTTAAAAGTATGTGTTTTGTGCAAACTTCTTTGTTTTGCAAAACAGTTAACCAGAGCGCTGAAGATGCATTAACCCGACGCAGGTTACATTTTATTTCCCTCAACTGAATGCTTTTACTTACAACTCATGATATACGTGCTATTTCTGATGCGCCCTATGAGCCCTAAAATACCTCTTATTGCTCATGCGCTACACTTAAAGTGACACTTTTAGTCAGATGCCTGTACGGGTAGCAAGTTACAGGAAGGAGAACCAAATGGATAAACAGGGACAGGTCTGGTCACAACCAGCTGAGTAAGAACAAAGCAAATCAAAGCAAAAGATACAAATAACAAATTAGCTTACCCAAATATAGTCTCTATGCCAGGGAACTGAGAAAATGCACATTAACGTCTGCTAGACAGATGCTTTTTGCATGTGTATCACAAGTTGAAAGTTGCAAAAGTGTTAACCAGACGATCACAAAAAGCTGATCTTAGAATATCATGACTGTGTTAACGTATTTCCCCATAGACTTCAATGTAGGTTGAGCGCAACAGTTAGTGACACTTATAATCTAGCCCTAACTAGGGAAATCAATATGAAAGGTGGAGAATGAAACAGAGGCTTGGAGAGCACAATCTAATGAAACTGAGGCTTGGAGAGCACAATCTAATGAAACTGAGGCTTGGAGAGCACAATCTAATGAAACTGATGCTTGGAGAGTATAAACTAATGAAACTGAGGCTTGGAGAGTATAAACTACTGCCAGTTAAAATCAGTTCAAAATAAGTCTGGTGTAGCTGGGCCCTTTTTAGGCCACATGGCTGAGAACTACTAGTCCTAGAATGTATTGCAACAAGAGGCTTGCAAATTAAAGGGAGTTGATCCCAGAACAGCACACAGAGGAGACATCCTGAACTCTAGACTACAGCTAACAACTTCTATTCAACACATTATTTACTTGAGATAAAGTTAGGCATCTGTTTTTTTTTATTTTGAAAATATGTTACTGTGCAAATTTAAATATTTGTGTCTGAGGGTGTGTCTTTGTATGTGTCTGTGTTTTTGTGTTTGTGGGTGTTTCTGTGGGTGTGTGTGCATATGTGTGTGTGCTTGTGTGTGAGTTTTTCTGTGGATGTCTGTGTGAGCGTGTCTGTGTGTGTCTCCCTTGTCTGTTCCTTTATAAGTCAATTTGTTTGGACTTTGAGACTAATGCACCCCATTTATTAAGCTGTAGATTAAGCTTTGGGGCCTCAGTGATTCAGGATAGCCACAAGTTTAAAATGCTAGTTAAGTAGCTGTGGTCTTAAGACCTCAGCTACTTAACCTCTCTTTCACCAAAAGTGTTGCAAACTTAAATCATTCAATTCGATCTGATCAAAGGGCAGAATTTCACATGCAGAAGCTTGTGCAAAGATAAATTTGAGCAGCCTATGCTGCCCACTCACCAGGAAGTCGAGCAGATGAGGTTCCTGATAGCAAACATTGTCCACCTGTCAAATGGTAAATGGGGCCATTGAGTCACACTCATGAGATAGGGAGGATAAATACTACATTGTGTGTCTTACCATATGCTTTGACAGGACTATTATCTTTTTAAATTTATAAAATAATATTTTCAACATATGAAACATTTCGTTTAAATTAGCACTTGACTTCTGGATATGGTTTAAAAGCCATCATATATATAATGTATGTATGTATGTATGTATGTTTATTTACATTAACATAGTTGTGACACTGATGTTTATCCCAGAATCCAAACAGATCTGCCTTCAATAATGTTAACTACTGTACAGTAAACTGATAAGAACCTGCATTTTTTTCTTAGCTTTTCCTTAATGGATGATGACTTCCTATTCTTACAGAATTCTATGCCTCCATTTTAAAAATCTATAGGTAGTCAAATAACCTATAACGTGACCTTAGAGCTCAGAGTTATAAGGGCTCATGAATATGAGGTCTCAGGTGTTAGAAAAATAAGGCAGGCAAAGGTCTTTAACATAGAGTCCATAGTCCATACACATGTCTAAATATGTATGTATATATATATATATATATATATATATATATATATATGTGTGTGTGTGTGTGTGTGTATGTGTGTACATATGTATTTATATGTATATATATGTACTTACAGACATATATACACATATAAACACTTAAAAACATATGAATACTTATATAGACAAATATATAAGTTAATTGGAGCCCTTTGCAGTTAAGAAGATGAAATCATATTTATGCAATATTCATATTTAATCAAATGTTATACTTTGTATTTATTGTAAATATTTCACATTCCAATGTTCTGCACATAGCAGAATATGTTTTAGTATTTCTAAATAGATAAACCTATATATCTCTATATCTATATATAATTTTACATATATATATATATATATATATATATATATATATATATATATATATATATATACTGTATATAAATATTAATAGGTATAGATATATATTGTACCAAAATATTATCAGATATATGTAGAAAAATGTATTTATAAATAGATATTCTATTTTGTCTCTAAATGAACTTAGAAAAATATAAAAATTATAGTTTGCCTCTGTTTCTGGAGGAATATAATTATTTGGCAGTCTCATTTATATAGCACTATTTTATTTATCAGGTAATCCAACTGGTTAATGGGTTGTTATCTAGGAATATGTGAATAATGTCGTTGTTTAAACTACAAGACTGATTGCAGTATTAATGTCACCGTAAAATGAATTGTATTGTTAATTAACTGGGTTTTGCAAGATAAATTTGACTTATATCTAATTATTACAGGAATTACTTCCCACAATTTGGCAACTAATGAAAAAAACAAACAAACATTTTTTTTAGTCATTTTTAAGCAATAAAAAGTCAGTTTAAAAGACCAGTTTAACATGTTGTTCTAATTAAGTGGTGGAAGTATATGTAATTACACTTACTTTGATTGTCATTAGAGTAAATCCACCTTAAAAACTCATTTGATATAGTAACATTTGATGACTGGGGCTAATAAGAGAGGACATATGAGAGATGATGCAGTTATCCAGAAGAAGCTCCTGGCTGCCATTCCCTGAGGAATGAAATGTGAATCAACGCATTGGTTTGCAGAAACTCTTGGTGGGAACCCCCAACAAATCCTATACCGTCCTGGCCTTTTGTGTGTATGGAGTATACATGAAAGGTTGTGAGGACTGTGAGCATGTTTACACCAGGTACTACATAACATGTGGAACTCTTAAGTGGTACACTGTAACCATTTTTAAGTAGCCAACATTTTTAAGTAGCCAACTAGTATGTTCTTTAATGTGAGGGGCCCATTAGGGATTTTAATAATATTTATATTCGGTATGATTTTGAAATAAAGGGCTAGATTACAAGTGGAGCACTAAATTATTGCATGCCTGCAAACCGGCAAATATTTTCATTTGCGGACATGCAATAATTTACTAGCTATTACCAGTGAGTGGTTATTACTACTGCAAGCTTGCAGTAGCGATTATCACATCTCTGGTTAATTTTTTAAAAGTGTCCCAAATGCCCTCAAAATAGAGGGCATTATAGTTTTTGTTATTAAAAATAACTGCACTAGGCAGTTTTGGAGCTTTAAACTTGGTAGGAGTAGGGTGTAAAAAAAAAAACGGCACTGAAAAGTGCCTTTACATTACGGTCTATGGGAACTGTATGTACTTACAGTATATATTTATGTGTTAATATGTGAATATATGCATATTAACACATACATATATATGCATATATTCATATACATATATATTTTAAAATGTTGCCCATCGCAGCGCTACTTACCCCCTTTGTTGCGCGAGGTTCTGATTCCAGGATAACAATGGAATTAAGCAAATTTGATAATGGAAGTAAAAAGGAAAGTTGTATGAAATTGTATGCTCTATTTGATTATTGAAAGAATAATTGTGGGTTCCATGACCCTATAAGAATTTATTTTCTTTTATTATTTCCGGTACATATTACCTGTTTCTTCCCTCACTGCAATAACTACTTACTCACTAAACCCGCAACTACAATACAATAAAATTTACACATCGGTTAACCCATAACTACCACATTACCTAACATCCAAGTCACATCAGCACTGAGAACCAATCTCACCCATGTACCTTCCCAGTACACAATCACTCCCTAAAGGTCAATTTTACCTATAAATGTTCTCCTTAAAGGATCATCACTCACATTAGGTCATAGGCCTTAATATTATAGACGTAGGGCTACATTTATCAAGCTGCCGATGTAGCTTTGGAGTGCTTGGGGTATGGGCTTGCATGAGCGAGCCTTGCAGTCTTAAATTAAGTAGCAGCAGTCCTAAGAACATCACCTCTGAGCTGGTGGTCTAATATAACCTGGACAAATTTGGCAGATGTGATTGATAGCTTCTGCTCTTGCATGATTGGTTGTGCAACAGCAGTGGCAGTAGTGCATGAACTGCTGTTCATGCAATGATAAATACTGGAATTGAAATATTGCCCAGTTGCTAAGATTATGGGTGGACAGGTTACATTGTTAGAAATGTTGTCCACCCTTAGAGTCCAACTTGCAATTTGAATGTAATATGTTAAGTAAAATTCACTTGGTATTAATAAAAATTAGCTAGATGAATCAATATTATTTATTATCATCAACATTATTATTATTTTAATAGTGGCTAATTTTAGTGCATGATCTTGTAATTTTGCATATTCAGTACAAATCAAGGCTAATTTGTATTTTTTAATATAAATATGGTGATGCAGAGTAGCATTTTTATTAATTATATTTGAGCTATTTTTACATTAACTCTGCCCATTTTTACAAGATACTGCTTATACATAAACTGAAATGCTCAATACTCTGTAAAGTAAGATAAGAATCTAATACAAAAGATTGAGCTAATGGATGGTAGCATGAGATTACTTAGGAATATATTGCAGAAAATAAAAGACATTTTAAAGAGCCAAACTAAAATCCCTGGTGTTTTATTTTGCTTCCTTTTCAGAAATGTTTTAAAATCTGTGCCTTTAGGCTCTCTGCCCAGACATTTGTGAAATAGAGCATAGATTAACAAAGTCATGGTGAATAGCAACGTAGGTGTAATGACTGTGGCACCATGTGTGAACTTGTCAAGATTTCCACAGTGGAAGTATATTATGTTATTTAAGTCATAGAGGCAGATTGACAAGGGGTACTAGAAAATGTGCAGCTAGTCAGTCAGTCATGTTTTGTTTTTCTATCAATAATTGTGACATAGAGACAGCACCATCCTGTGGAAAGAGGTGTCTACATGAATGTGAATATTTCTACTTTGCAACTAATCCTGTGAGCTGTAATAAATGAACCCAATGCTATGAATAACTGCACAGACAATATAATAACAGTTTGAGAATGGGGGCATTTGGATGTTAAAAATACAAATTGACAGGCTGCATTTCCCTTTAACTCCATGCTGCATTTACAAAGAGTTAGAAAATATATGCATGATCTGCCTTCTGCCCTTCATATATTGTATCTCTGGGTGTGTATGCATTTATTTTTATTGACTGTAAACGGACAGGTGTTATCCTTGTAACGTTCCAAAACCACAATCAATCAAATCAATATTGTATTGTAAAATATTTATTGAAATATATATAAATACATTCAATTTAAAATGAATAAATTATCACTTGCTTTGAAAACCATAATGTAAAATCAATGTACAAAATAAATTATAAAAAAAAGCCAAACTGATTAAAAAAATAAATACAATTCCTAATATTTGCATGAATAGGTTACTGAGGGACTATGTCTTAAAGGGACACCAAACTCAATTTTTTTCTGTCATGATTCAGATAGAGCATGCCATTTTAAGCAACTTTCTAATTTACTCCTATTATCAAATTTTCATCATTCTCTTTGTATCTTTATTTGAAATGCAAGAATGTAAGTTTAGATGCCGGCCCATTTTTGGGTTGTTCTTGCTGATTGGTGGATAAATTCATCAACCAATAAAAAAGTGCTGTCCACAGTTCTGAACTAATAAAAAAGCTTAGATGCCTTCTTTTTCAAATAAAGATAGCAAGAGAACGAAGAAAAATTGAATAGGAGTAAATTAAAAAGTTGCTTAAAATTGCATGCTCTGGCGATTTGATGCTGAGAGATCTGGAGGAGGAGCTAGAGCGTAAGTCATGCTAGCTTCTCACCCCCCTCAACCCCTGCAATTGATCCTTATGCAGAGAATTTGCGCCTTTAGCCCAAGTGACTGGGGCAAGCGTTGCGGATGATCGAGGAACCACTCGTGGAACTCTCCAAGTGGAAGTCACTCACACTTTGTTCTGGGAAGCGAAAGGACTTCTGGGGTTACCCTGTTGTACCAGAGGCAGATCCGTCCAGTGGACCCTAGGAGGTCTCTCCTTCCCACCGGTGCTGCATGAGGGAGATCGATAGCCTGATCCCTAACTACCAACATTGGGTTCCTGCTATTGGATGAATTGCCGTATTTTTTTTTACTGACCCACCTTTGCCGTAAGCTTTGGGACACTCCCCTTCCCACCAGGGCTGCGTGAAGGGTTGTGACAGCCAGAATCTCATTCGGCAAGGGTTTGGTTCACTGGAGACCGTTGCTGACAGCAGGAGCAGTGGGTTCCTGTCTTTCCTCAGTTCGGAGCGCTCTCCAGCTGAGGATGTCTGCGTAGTTGATTCACACTCCACTGCTGGCAAGGTAACTCTTTCTCCCTCCATCTGCATAAAAGACACTAAAGATGAGAGTTTTCTTCATATTTATGAACAGAACCTTTTACTCCCTGTCACTCCTTACTGGTATTATTTTGCCTTATAACTAACTAACTTGCTTAAATCTCACAAGCTACTAACAATAAAGCTTGCTATACTAAAACTCTTAGGCTTGGCATATCACCACATCTATGGCTGGGAATATTGATAAGGAATAGAGGGGTGGGAGAAAGAAGGAAAGAAGAGAGAAGAAGAGGGGAAGGAAAAGAGAGCCCCACTAGGACTGGTTGGAAATATCTTCTTTAACCTTGGATACAACCTCTCCTTCAGCTATTCCCTGAGTTACATTTGGAACACCTCTACAATCCAGAATATTTTCCCTCACCCACACATCCCCACCTCTGTGCTGAGGAGACTGAATCAAGAGGGGAAGGATAATAAAGGGAACTTTTTCATTTTCTCATATATACAATATAGCAAAGGAATAACTGGGAAGAAATTAACCACAAAGCGAGAATCAGCCTGTAATTCCTTTAATTCCTTTAATTATCAAAGAAGAGGCTGAAGGAATCCCCTTTTTTCCCTTCTTGGCCGGAGACATATTTAAAAATGTAACTTAAATTTTACTATCTGAACCTAGAATAGTAACTGTGGTTTATTATAGCACTTGTTATTTTTTTCTGCTATGCTAACCTGTTTTGCATTTAGATCAGCAGGACATCTATAGTGTTTGCTTATATCTCTGTAAAATATTTCTCAACATAACCCTTTATGTAAAGGAAAGGGGGAAAGAAGAGAGGGGGCAAGATAAGAGAGGAAAGGGAAAAAGGGAAAATGAGGTAAAGGGCCTAAGTCACAGTATTTTAACACAAATTATTTATGCTTATAACATTTCTCTTGCACTTGCTCTGCTGTAATTTAGACAGGTTTTTCTGTGTTTTAAGCTGTTTGTGAAAGGAAAAAAAAAAAAGAAAAAAAAAGGAAAGAAAATCTCCATTGAGCTTTCTCTAGCTTTTATCCCAACTACCTGCATTTCCTAAAATATACTCACAAGTCATTTTTTTTTACCTAACTCACTTTTTTTTTTTTTTTCCTCCACACATTCACCTTATCACCTCACTTTTTTTTTCTCTTCTTCAAGTTAATTGATTATACACTCATGTAAACACACCATCACACCATTAATGGAAACATTTTTTTAAATCACCTAGTCACTCTCCGCATTCCTCTTCAGTAATGGCTGCCAAATCAAGGTAGAGGAAAAATAAAAATCTTACAGAAATTTCTGTTGAAACTCACCCTATTAACAGTTAACACTAATATCACCAAATGTAATGATAATATGGATATGCAAGGACTAGTTGAGAACATTGCTAGAGTTCTGACTAAAAAAATTTGAATCTCTCAGAATTGAAATCAAACAAGATATTTCATTGCTTACCACCGAAGTTAGGCAATTTTCAAACAGAGTCCAGGAAGCGGAGAAAAGGATATCAGATCTTGATATCAATAGATGTCAATAGTTTCACTATTGACAAGTTACAGCATAAACTGGAAGATTTGGAAAATCGTTCCAGAAGAAATAACATCCGTATCATAGGTCTCCCCGAGAACAAAAATTATGAAGATCTGAATAAGTTTATTTCCATTACACTGGTACAATTGCTAGGTATCCCTATCCCTCAGTCACCTTTTTTGATAGAAAGAGCACATAGAGTTGGACACCCAACTATGACTGGGAAAACCAATCTTAAGCCAAGACCAATCATAGCCAAGTTTTTTAACTTTCAGGATAAGGTTATCTTTATGCAACACTACAGAAAGAGACAACCCATATTGTTAGATGAATCTAAAATTGTTCTTTTTCAGGATTTCTCCTATGAAACATCCCTTAAGAGAAAAGAGATATCACCACTCTGCACTAAGCTTATCATTTAAGGGATACAAGCTACCATAATATACCCAGCTAGGTGGAAAATTTTAGTTCAAGACCAGGTTCACTTTTTTAATAAAATTAAAGATGCTGAAGTTTTCCAGGTAGTTAAAAGAATCTTTTCAGGGACTAGTTAAAAAGGGTACAATATTCTGTGCTCTGGTATAATATTTTTTTGTGGTTGGTCTTTTTTATTTTTCTTATATGGGTTAAGTTTCATAAATAGTAATCATGATGGAAGAGAGGAGGGGAGAGGAGAGAGGGGATGAGGAGTTGGTGGGCCCCCTCCCCCCCCCTCTTGAAGAGTCATAAGTAGAGCCGCTTTACTGAACATTATTTCCTAAGAACATAGGAGGCATCATCTCCCCTATTAAGCGCAAAGCCATTATAACACACCTGAGAAAGCTGAATACTGACATTGCACTCCTTCAAGAAACACATTTAAATATTGAAGAAATAAAAAACAAACATTTTCCTGCGTAGGAAATGTAGTTGCTACACCTAGTTTGAACAGGAAGAGGGGAGTGGCCATTTTAATTGGGAAAAAAATTAACTACGTTTTACATGTGGACATAGACCCAAGTAAGATTAGATTATCTTGTTTTTACAATTTGTAATGTATATGCTCCTAATTATTTTTGTAAAGAATTTTGGGACTCTCTCCTGTTGAGGATATTGTAACTTAGGCAGGGTTATCTCATATGGGGTGGTGACTTTAATATGGCTCCCCAATCCCCCCTTGATAGACTTAGACATAAGAAGAATCCAACCAAAACAAAGAGAGATTGTTTAGAATCTAGGCTGTTTGAAACCATTTTTCAAAATCTCGCTGTGATAGACATATGGAGCAAACAAAACCCTGATGCTAGGAATTATTCTTGCCTGTCAAAAGCTCATAAATCACTATCTAGAATTGATATAATCCTAGTCAATGACAATATTGCTAGGTTACAAGTTAAAACTATCATTTATCCTACAGCATATGTCTCTCTGATCATGCCCCGATTCTTCTACAAATTCAGTACAAAAATCACAAGTTGCACCCATAACGTTTTTACTTCCCTAAGTATTTATTTACTAATGTTAAGTTTAAAAATTGGCTCAAGGCTAAATACAATGAATTTTTACATTACAATAGGGAATATCTTGATAAGCCTGAGGTATTCTGGGAAACGGGTAAAGCTGTTCTCAGAGGTGAGATTTTGGCATATAATGTGGCATTGAAAAGAAAAGATAAAGAAAGAGAGAAACAAGTTTCTCAGTTTGTTGTCAATTCATATAACAGTTACTTACAGTCCAAAACATTAGAAAATTGGACCACTTATACTAGAGCTAAAAAGGAAAGAGACTCTTTTCTAATAACAGAGGCCACTCAGAAAGAACTTAAGGTTCAAGCTAAGTATTACAAGTATGGCAACAAATCTGGTAAATTACTGGCCTCCCTAGTTAAGAATAGCAATAAATCTTCCGTAATTGAAAGAATACAAAATGAAAAGGATAAAAAGAAAGATATATAGGCGCTAATTTGAATAGGATAAGAAACCACTAAAATATAAACAAATTGATAAGTTAATACGTTAAATTATGATAAAACAATATGTTTGAGAACATGAATAAATTTCATGAGAGAGAAAACACAATTCAACCTATACTTTTCAATATTCGAAATTAAGCTCCCTAATAGTAACTTCTATTATAAAAACATCTGCTATAAAAACATCTATTATAAGCAATGTCCAACAATTAAAGAATCCAGCTCATATATTTATATTAAACTTATATTAAACTTATATGACCTGTAAAGTTAAACAAGGTCAGTCCCTGCATAAGGATCTCTTTTTGAAGCAGTTCACAGGTATTTTGCTTTTAATCTCCTGTACACAGTTTGTGTTGAGATTGCAGGCACTACTGATATCCGTCTTGCTAGAATACTCTTGTCGGGTGCTGCTCTTCTATCCGATATTTCCCCTGCTTCAGAAAAATGCTGAACGATCTATGTGAAAAAAAGAACAAGAGCGCAACCTCAGACTCAAGTGTAACTTTATTACATTCACCATAAGCGCAAATACATAATGCACTTACGAAAGTTAAAACGATGGTCAGCCTGTCAATACATTAAGTCCGCTGTGTTCCTGCAAGTGATCCTGGGCCCTCATTATGGTTCCGTAGTCTTTGTTATAAATACTCCAATCATGGTGGGAACTCCACGGGCTGTTTCTAAATTGCACGCAATGTCCAAACTTGTGTGCTTCTCAACGTTTTTCCCCCGATGTTGGTCAGGCTTTCTCAAGAGGTTGGAATGTATGAAAGCTTCGGCAGACCAGAGCTATCGAGCAAACAAGATCTAACAGGCATTTCCCTATTATCTTCCTGTCCAGCAGCTTGAGAACATTGTCTGACAGCTACGGCAACGTCACCAATTAACACTGACTGATTGGTTAGATGGTATTAGGGGGCAGTTTCTTTCAATACAAAAAAGCCTGCATATGCCGAAACTGTCGTACATTCCAACCTCTTGAGAAAGCCCGACCGGTGTTGGGGGAAACGCGTTGAGGAGCACACAAGTTTGGACATTGCTTGCAAGTGAGAAACAGCCCTTGAAGTTCCCACCATGATTGGTGTATTTGTAACAAAGACTACAGAACTGTAACGAGGGCCCAGGATCACTTGCAGGAACACAGCAGACTTAATGTATTGACAGGCTGACCATCATTTTAACTTTTGTAAGTGCATTATGTATTTGCGCTTATGATGAATTTAATAAAATTACACATGAGTCGGAGGTTGCTCTCTTGTTCTTTTTTCACACAAAATGAAAAGGATAGCTCCAAAACTCCCGAAAAAGTATTGGAGACTTTTTCCGATTATTACAGAGATATTTATGCTTATAACAAATCCAATCAATCAAACAGGGAAAATTTCTGGGAAATGATCACTTATCCATCTTTATCTTTGGACATAGTAAATGCTATTAACTCTCCCATTACTGAAACTGAGATAACTAGAGCCATTCAAAATCTATCTTTAAACAAAGCACCTGGACCAGGCGCATTACCAAACAAATTTCATAAAATTTTAATACAACAAATAGTCCCCCATCTGAAAAATCTTTACAATTACTTCTATACTGAGAATAAGTAAATTCCATTCAACTTTCTGGCCTCCTTAACAACCTTAACATTAAAATCAGGGAAGGACCCGCTAAGGAAAAAATCATACAGACCCATAGCTCTTCTCAATACCGATTACAAATTGTTAACTTCTATGTTAGCCTCCAGATTGGAACTAGCACTATATATTATCATTCATAAAGACCAGGCAGGGTTTCTTCATAACAGAAACTTGGCAGCCAAAATCAGGGAAGTTTTCCTAACTATTGACTATTTTAATTCAGTAGAAGAACAAGGCTTAATAAAGGAATCTGGTGATTATTTCAATCAATGCAGAAAAAGCCTTTGACTCAGTGCATCATGATCATATACTAACCTCCTTAATTAAATTTTGTTTTAAAGGTGACTTTGTTAACTTCATTACAAGACTAAACCATAATACCTATACAAAATTGATTGTTAACAATTTGGAATCTACGGAGATAACTTTGAGTTGAGGAACATGTCAGGGATCTCCCCTTCTATTCGACATAGCGATTGAGCCTTGGCTATTATGATTAGACATCAACTAGAGGGAATTAGAATAAGACAAGCAGAGTTAAACATAGTTTATATGCTGACGACATCTTGTTATATATATCTAACTCCAATATTAACTTTCCCAAACTTTTCTCTATTATCGAGCAGTTCGGCACTTTCTCTAGCTATAGAGTTAATGCTTCCAAATCAGATATTCTATGGCTGAAGAAAAATCCAGACTCTCTAACTGATATTCCTTTTCAACCAGTAACTAAAGCTTTTAAATATTTAGGTATTTACATGTCTCTTCAGCCAGCACTATGGTATATACTTAACATCACTCCTGTCTTAGAAAAAATTAAAAGATTATTTGAAAAACTGGCAGAATTTCCCTTTTTCCCTATCTGGAAGGATTTCTTTATTTAAGATGATTATTTTACCAAAAATTCTATATGTCCTTCAGAATACTCCGGTCCTACTAAATACAAAAGAAGTGAGAGAGATTAATGCTGCATTACGTCACTTTATCTGGAAAGACAGAAGACCAAGAATCTCCCTGAATAAACTCTTCTTAGTAAAAGATTCAGGAGGACTGGCTGTCCTGGATCTGACACTCTATAACAGTGTTCTTATCTAGGCTAATACCTGCTTGGATTTTGGAATCTGACTATTTCACTAATAATGCATTGGAATGTAACATAGTGTATCATTATCTTCCTATCTCTCTTACTCACTGCAGAGCTAAATCCATACCTAAAGTTATTAAACAGTTTAAAACTATTTATATGCCAATACAAGCACTATGGAAGCTGTTTTCAATGATAGGAGTTAACCCACATATTCCTAAATTCCAAACTTTTTTAGGCAACCCAGAATTCCAGTTAGGATCCCAGTCTTCTTTATTTAAGAGATGGGAAAATCTGGGTCTAAATAAGGTCTCTTTGTTAGTTGACTTACATTTACTATCTATTAAATCTTTTGATGCAATTAAATTAGAATTCAATCTTCCCAATAGTGATTTTATTTTTGCATATCTGCAAGTGAGGCACTATGTCCTCAATCTCGCTGCTAAACATGGATGGATCTGGTCCTGGGGACTTTTTGAAAAATGGTTTCCACTAGTTAGAAGCGGCATTCACTCAATCTCATTATGGTATCAATTTTTGCTCTCCAAAAGGGGAGATCAAAATATTTTAGAATTATTTCAACAATGGAATGCCTTTAATCTCCAACCCAATATTGCTTGGGAGATAATTCAAAGATCTATTACACTAGTTGCCAAAACCACACTGTCATCAACTTGGAGAGAGTCTCATGTTAAGTTAATATACCGGTCTTATTACACCCCAGCAAAAGGAGCTAAATGGGGGAATTTGAATTTCTGTGCATGTCCAAAATGTTCTTTCCACGCAGCGGATTTGACACATATGTTATGGGGGTGTCCTAGAATTAGACAAATGTGGCAGAAACTAGAATATTGGATTCTCAGGGTCCTGAAGCTGTCTTATACTGTTTTTTCCCTTTTACATATAATCTTTTTTTGGGAAGGAGGGCAAAATCAAAATCATTAGAAACTTGTTAACACAATCATTCTCTCAACCAGAAATTTAATTTTTCGTCACTGGAAAAAAGGTAATGTCCCCAGCTTTGTAGAAATTAAAAAATATTTGGAAAAACAATATATTATAGAGCAACATGACAGAGATATGAACAATGAACGAGACATATCTCTCTTTTTCCAAAAGTGGTCCCCATACATACAAGACTCTTCCCTCTGGAGAAATTGACTAGTTGATATTTGGTGATTTGGTGATCTAAATGTCCTCTGCTCTGTGCTCTTCCCCCTCCCCCCTTTTTTTCTTTCTGCTTTCTCCCCTTCTTTTTCTCCCCCACTTCCCTACCAGTACTCAACCATTCTGAGGTTGTATTGTTACATTTTTGGGGTAATATCCCTTACATGGATACTTTATTTTGAAGAAATTAAAATTTAACAAGGCACTGCATGATGGTAATGTAGAGCTAAGCATGTTCTCACAGTTAGATTATGTACCTTGTTAGGAAGATGATCTGTGTTTAGGGTTCAAGATATGAACTGTATCAATTTGGGCCTGCAAACTCATATTCAATGTTCTTTAAAAAAAAAAAAAAAATCTTTTGGGTTCAGCGTCCCTTTAAATATGGGTACTGTGATGGAGTGTCTGGGGAAATAAGCATTGTAGCTGGCACCTCTATTTTTTATAGAGATTTGACTCTATTAATTTTGTAAATTGTTTTTAATTGTAATTTTGGAAACAAATGATGATGTGTTTATTGTGAGAATCAGTGCATACATGATTGTTTTAATTAAAATTTTATAATACATTGTTTTTTGGATTTATTGCTGATTTGAAATGTTGTAAATGTTTTAGGTAGAATGCAACATCTGATATTGTGGCATTTCTTACATACTTGAATCTATGCACATTTAATGTTACTGGGTACAATACAAATGGTACGCAATAATTCAACAGTTATGGAGTGCAAATTTTGTGGTAGCATTACCCATGATGCATGCATATTTTCTCCTCATGGCAAGTAAATAGTTGTGTTTGTGTGTGGGTGTGCCTTGCATTCATTAATTAAAGGGACAGTAAAATCAAAATTAAACTATCATGATACATATAGAACATGCAATTTTAAACAACTTTCCAAGTTAATTCTGTTATCAAATGTGTTTCATTCTCTTGGTATCTTTTATTGAGGGGTTAAACTAGATAGGCTCATAAGAGCTCAGAAGTGTGCACATGTCTTTGGTACTCTATGGCAGCAGTGTTTTGCAACATTATTTGTAGCTTTGTTATACAATGTTGCAAAACACTGCTGCCATAGACTACTAAAGGCATATGCACACTTCTGCACTCTTATGAGCTTACCTAGTTTTACTTTTCAATAAAGTATACCAAGAGAACAAAGCACATTAAATAACAGAAGTGAATTGGAAAGTTGTTTAAAATTGCATGTTCAATCTGAATCGTGATAGTTTAATTTTGACATTACTGTCCCTTTAATGTGCATAATGTGCTTGCTCAAAGAAAGTAAGTTTGCTACTACAATGTCTAGACTTCATAAAAAACGATTATCTCAACTGCCAGAATCCTCCTGTTGCACTATTAATTGCTAAATTGCCATTAAACACTAAACTGCAATAACTCCCATCAAATTAAATACCCTAACCGCTATGAACCATACTATAACCCCTTCACCAAAAATGGCCCATAATAATATTTTTTTAAAATTTAACACAATTAAATATGCAAACACTTTTTGTAACCATAATTTTACAGTTTAAAGGAACATTATACACTAGATTTTTCTTTGCATAAATGTTTTGTAGATGATCCATTTATATAGCCCATGCAGGTTTTTATTTTATTTTTTTAAATGTATAGTTTTGCGTATTTTTTAATAACATTGTGCTGATTTTCAGACTTCTAATCAAGCCCTAACTTTTTCAAAGTAAACTGTTGTCTACCTACTCCAGCTTCCTCGTGTTTGTGTAAAAGGTCTTTTCATATGCAGGGGAGAGGGGGGGGGGGGGTGTCTGCTCTTTTTACTTTCCAGCTCATTTCAATGGGTGTCTCAGCCTAACCTTTTTAACAATGCTAAACTGGGAGCTTCTAAGTAAATTTTAAATGGTTTTATACTGGATTTTTAGATCAGTGTCTGTGCATATTATGCTTTATAGTAGTGTCTATTAGATGCAGTTATATGAAAATTGGTGTATACTGTCCCTTTAAAGTTGTTTGATTTCAGAAATATATGTAACTTTTTTTTTGTTTTTACCAAAAATATATATTTTTTTTAGCAAATGAACTGAGCATGCACCAACAGCTTTTTGTTTATGCAGGAATTAGTTATGAACTGGTTAAAGCCGACGAAAAACATAACAAATCAATTGTATTCTAATGGACTGAAATACTGCTGAAAAACTCATTTGAATGCAGTGGTGGTATTACCACACCATGGCCTAGATTTGGAGTTTGGCGGTAGCCGTGAAAACCAGCTTTAGAGGCTCCTAACGCTGGTTTTAGGCTACCTCCGGTATTTGGAGTCACTCAAAAAAGGGTCTAACGCTCACTTTTCAGCGGCGACTTTTCCATACCGAAGATCCCCTTACGTAAATTGCGTATCCTATCTTTTCAATGGGATTTTTCTAACTCCGGTATTTAGAGTCGTGTCTGAAGTGAGCGTTAGAAATCTAACGACAAAACTCCAGCCGCAGAAAAAAGTCAGTATTTAAGAGCTTTCTGGGCTAACGCCGGTTCATAAAGCTCTTAACTACTGTACTCTAAAGTACACTAACACCCATAAACTACCTATGTACCCCTAAACCGAGGTCCCCCCACATCGCCGCAACTCGATTACATTTTTTTAACCCCTAATCTGCTGACCGCCACCTACGTTATCCTTATGTACCCCTAATCTGCTGCCCCTAACACCGCCGACCCCTATATTATATTTATTAACCCCTAATCTGCCCCCCACAATGTCGCCGCCAGCTACCTACACTTATTAACCCCTAATCTGCCGTCCGCACGCCGCCACCAGCTACATTATCCCTATGTACCCCTAATCTGCTGCCCTAACATCGCCGACCCCTATATTATATTTATTAACCCCTAACCTGCCCCCCACAACGTCGCCGCCACCTACCTACAATAATTAACCCCTAATCTGCTGCCCCTAACACTGCCAATAATAATTAACCCCTAACCACAAAGAGCCGCCAGCTACATTATAGCTATGTACCCCTAATCTGCTGTACTTTAGAGTATAGTAGTATATTATATTTATTAACCCCTAACCTGCCCTCCCTAACATCGCCGACACCTAACTTCAATTATTAACCCCTAATCTGCCGACCGAATCTCGCCGCTATCCTATCAGCCAATCGGAATTCGAGGGACGCCATCTTGGATGACGTCCCTTAAAGGAACCGTCATTCTTCAGTTGGACTTCGCCGGATGAAGATGGGTCCGCGGTGGAGGTCTTCAGGATGGAGCCGGTCCTCATCAGATGAAGATAGAAGATGCTGCTTGGAAGATGATGGTTGCCGGTCTGGATCTACTCTTCTTCCCGGATAGGATGAAGACTTTGGAGCCTCTTCTGGACTTCTTCAGCCACCGGAAGATGGATGTCTAGCCCCCGCTTGGGTTGGATGAAGATTTTGGAGCCAGAACGGATCGGTGAACCTGGTATGGTGAAGACAAGGTAGGATGATCTTCAGGGGCTTAGTGTTAGGTTTATTTAAGGGGGGTTTGGGTTAGATTAGGGATATGTGGGTGGTGGGTTGTAATGTTGGGGGGGGTATTGTATGTTTTTTTTACAGGCAAAAGAGCTGAACTTCTTGGGGCATGCCCCGCAAAGGGCCCTGTTCAGGGCTGGTAAGGTAAAAGAGCTTTGAACTTTAGTAATTTAGAATAGGGTAGGGCATTTTTTTATTTTGGGGGGCTTTGTTATTTTATTAGGGGGCTTAGAGTAGGTGTAATTAGTTTAAAATTGTTGTAATATTTTTCTTATGTTTGTAAATATTTTTTTATTTTTTGTAACTTAGTTCTTTTTTATTTTTTGTACTTTAGTTAGTTTATTTAATTGTATTTATTTGTAGGAATTGTATTTAATTTATTTATTGATAGTGTAGTGTTAGGTTTAATTGTAACTTAGGTTAGGATTTATTTTACAGGTAATTTTTTAATTATTTTAACTAGGTAGCTATTAAATAGTTATTAACTGTAGTGTAGTGTTAGGTTTAGCATACAAAGAGAGAAGCGCTCTACCAGGAACGAACAGCAGCTCAGTGGCTTGTTCTATGGCGATTTACCACCCGGAAGCAGCCTCTTTTAGACCAGTGTGTTTTTCACAAAAGAAAACTTTCCTGAAGTATATCAGTCTGATCCCGCCAAGTAAGGTTTAATTGTAGGTAATTGTAGGTTTTTTATTTAATTAATTTATTGATAGTGTAGTGTTAGGTTTAATTGTAACTTAGGTTAGGATTTATTTTACAGGTAAATTTGTAATTATTTTAACTATTTTAGCTATTAAATAGTTCTTAACTATTTAATAGCTATTGTACCTGGTTAAAATAAATACAAAGTTGCCTGTAAAATAAATATTAATCCTTAAATAGCTACAATGTAATTATAATTTATATTGTAGCTATATTAGGATTTATTTTACAGGTAAGTATTTAGCTTTAAATAGGAATAATTTATTTAATAAGAGTTAATTAATTTCGTTAGATTAAAATTATATTTAATTTAGGGGGGTGTTAGTGTTAGGGTTAGACTTAGTTTTAGGGGTTAATACATTTATTAGAATAGCGGTGAGCTCCGGTCGGCAGATTAGGGGTTAATAATTGAAGTTAGGTGTCGGCGATGTTAGGGAGGGCAGATTAGGGGTTAATACTATTTATTATAGGGTTAGTGAGGCGGATTAGGGGTTAATAACTTTATTATAGTAGCGGTGCTGTCCGCTTGACAGATTAGGGGTTAATAAGTGTAGGCAGGTGGTGGCGACGTTGAGGGGGCAGATTAGGGGTTAATAAATATAATATAGGGGTCGGCGGTGTTAGGGGCAGCAGATTAGGGGTACATAGCTATAATGTAGGTGGCGGCGCTTTGCGGTCGGCAGATTAGGGGTTAATTATTGTAGGTAGCTGGTGGCGACATTGTGGGGGGCAGATTAGGGGTTAATAAATATAATACAGGGTTCGGCGGTGTTAGGGGCAGCAGATTAGGGGTACATAAGGATAACGTAGGTGGCGGTCGGCAGATTAGGGGTTAAAAAAAATTAATCGAGTGGCGGTGATGTGGGGGGACCTCGGTTTAGGGGTACATAGGTAGTTTATGGGTGTTAGTGTACTTTAGAGCACAGTAGTTAAGAGCTTTATGAACCGGCGTTAGCCCAGAAAGCTCTTAACTACTGACTTTTTTCTGCGGCTGGAGTTTTGTCGTTAGATTTCTAACGCTCACTTCAGACACGACTCTAAATACCGGAGTTAGAAAGATCCCATTGAAAAGATAGGATACACAATTTACGTAAGGGGATCTGCGGTATGGAAAAGTCGCGGCTGAAAAGTGAGCGTTAGACACTTTTTTGAGTGACTCCAAATACCGGAGTTAGCCTAAAACCAGCGTTAGGAGCCTCTAACGCTGGTTTTCACAGCTAACGCCAAACTCCAAATCTAGGCCTTACGGCTAGATTTGGAGTTTTGTCGGTAACGACCCGAAAAGCTAATGCCGGCTTTTTTCTGGCCGCACCATAAAAATAACTCTGGTATTGAGAGTCCACATAAAGGCTGCGTTAGGCTCCAAAAAAGGAGCGTAGAGCATATTTAACGCAGCTTCAACTCTCGATACCAGATTTGCTTACGCAAGCGGCCAGCCTCAAAAACGTGCTTGTGCACAATTCCCCCATAGGAAACAATGGGGCTGTTTGAGCTGAAAAAAAACCTAACACCTGCAAAAAAGCCGCGTTCAGCTCCTAACGCAGCCCCATTGTTTGCTATGCGGAAACACTTCCTACGTCTGCACCTAACACTCTAACATGTACCCCGAGTCTTAACACCCCTAACCTTACACTTATTAACCCCTAATCTGCCGCCCCCGCTATCGCTGAGCCCTGCATATTATTATTAACCCCTAATCTGCCGCTCCGTAAACCGCCGCTACTTACATTATCCCTATGTACCCCTAATCTGCTGCCCTAACATCGCCAACCCCTATATTATATTTATTAACCCCTAATCTGCCCCCCACAACGTCGCCTCCACCTGCCTACACTTATTAACCCCTAATCTGCCGAGCGGACCTGAGCGCTACTATAATAAAGTTATTAACCCCTAATCCGCCTCACTAACCCTATAATAAATAGTATTAACCCCTAATCTGCCCTCCCTAACATCGCCGACACCTAACTTCAATTATTAACCCCTAATCTGCCGACTGGAGCTCACCGCTATTCTAATAAATGTATTTACCCCTAAAGCTAAGTCTAACCCTAACACTAACACCACCCTAAATTAAATATAATTTACATCTAACGAAATTAATTATCTCTTATTAAATAAATTATTCCTATTTAAAGCTAAATACTTACCTGTAAAATAAATCCTAATATAGCTACAATATAAATTATAATTACATTGTAGCTATTTTAGGATTAATATTTATTTTACAGGCAACTTTGTAATTATTTTAACCATGTACAATAGCTATTAAATAGTTAAGAACTATTTAATAGTTACCTAGTTAAATTAATTACAAAATTACCTGTAAAATAAATCCTAACCTAAGTTAGAATTAAACCTAACACTATACTATCATTAAATTAATTAAATAAAATACCTACAATTACCTACAATTAAACCTAACACTACACTATCAATAAATAAATTAAATACAATTCCTACAAATAACTACAATGAAATAAACTAACTAAAGTACAAAAAATAAAAAAGAACTAAGTTACAAAAAATAAAAAAATATTTACAAACATAAGAAAAATATTACAGCAATTTTAAACTAATTACACCTACTCTAAGCCCCCTAATAAAATAACAAAGACCCCCAAAATAAAAAATGCCCTACCCTATTCTAAATTACTAAAGTTCAAAGCTCTTTTACCTTACCAGCCCTGAACAGGGCCCTTTGCGGGGCATGCCCCAAGAAGTTCAGCTCTTTTGACTGTAAAAAAAAAACATACAATACCCCCCCCAACATTTCAACCCACCACCCACATACCCCTAATCTAACCCAACCCCCCCTTAAATAAACCTAACACTAAGCCCCTGAAGATCATCCTACCTTGTCTTCACCTCACCAGGTATCACCGATCCGTCCTGGCTCCAAAATCTTCATCCAACCCAAGCGGGGGCTGGCGATCCATCATCCGGTGGCTGAAGAGGTCCAGAAGAGGCTCCAAAGTCTTCATCCTATCCGGGAAGAAGAGGCGATCCAGACCGGCAACCATCTTGATCCAAGCGATTTCCGGTCACTGCAATAACCGGAAATCAGCTGGAAGCGAGCAGGATCGCTTCCAGCTGCTTTACAGACCGAGGTTATGCAGGGTACGTCCTTGGTCGTTAACTGTATTTTTTTTTGAGGACGTACCCTGCACGTCCTTGGTCATTAAAGAGCTATACCAAAAAACGTATTGGCAAAAATGTATTAATTCATACTCTGGGGTCGATTTATGAAGCAGCGGATGCTGCTTCCGATCCACTCCACTTCAGGTCCACCTGAAGCGGAAGTTAAGAAGCAGTGGTCCAAAGACTGCTGCTCCTTAACTCGTCCGCCGCCACTGAGGTGGTGAACAGCAATCAACCCGATTGGATACGTTCCTTTCATCAGAATAAGGAACAAGAACTGCTGGTGCAATGATAAATGCTGACAGCGTATACTGTCGACATTTATCAATGTGCGGCTGACATGATACCATACAGCATATCATGTCCACCCGCACCTTAATAAATTGACCCCTCTGAATTAAGCCCAAGGGTTACCCTGGTTTTCAGCCTAAAGATACATTTCTTGCCTCTCAAGATATTTAATCCTATCACCATCCCTGTCAGTGGCCAATATCTTTTCAATGGTAAAGGTGTCACTTTTCTTGTCATGTGTCTGTACAGTTAAGACAACTCTGAATAGGAAAACTCTCCTGAGTAATCACAGATTTAAATGTGTCACTTATTGATACATGTTCGCATGGTTTACATCTAGATCTGCCACATCTAAACATTGCTTTGTGTTGTAGCCAAGAGGAATTTGCTTCCCTCTGTATAGCCAAATGGGAGGGGGCCACAAAATTTGCAATTGTTTTTGCCTTTTTATATGCACACCTTATGCCCTTTTCAACAGTAGGAACCAGGAGATCATCTGCAGCCAATACATGTCACACACTTGATCATACTGGGCATTGTAACTGGTGATGAATGCTATGCCCTCACAAGATTTTCTATCTGAGGCCCTCTTATCCTGTAGCCATCTGCTTCTCTCTTTATGTGCTACCTCATATTTTGCTTTATTGATTACTGATTCTTCATAGCCCCTTTCCAGTAATCTGTTGCTTATATCCTGTGCATCTTTTTCAAACTGATCCTGGCCTGTACAATTTATTTTGATGTGGACAAATTGTCCTTTAGTGACAGCATGGGGTACATGCCTGGGATGACAACTGTTGGCTCCCTGAAATGGGCTTGCGATACACTCCTGACTCAATTCTGCCATTAGGTAAACCTGAGATCCAAAAAACTAATGGTATGTTTTTCATACTCAAAAGTAAACCGCAAGCCTAGCTCATTGTCATTTATCCAGTTTACAAATACTTCAGCTGAGTCTGAACCACCTTGCCATGCAAACAACAAATCGTCAATATAACGTTTGTAGACAATGATTATAGATTTAAAAGGATTAGTATCTACAAAGATGTGAGACAGCTCCCACCAACCCATAAAAAGGTTGGCATAAAAGGGGGCAAACTTCGCCCCCATGGCTGTTCCACATCTCTGCAGATAAACCTTTCCATCAAAGTCAAAAAAATTATGTGTCAAAACGAAGGAGGCTAAAAAGTGAGATGTATAATCAGTATAGTGGCACAAAAAATATTTCAGTGCCCTGAGTCCCAAATCATGCTTGATTGACGAGTGAAGTCACATCTACCGTCAACCAGCTAGACTGTATGGTCCAAACTGTGTAATCAACTACCTTCAAAACATGTTTTGTGTCCTGCAAATAATTCGGTAGACTCTTAGTAATAGGTTGCAATACCTCATCAAGCCACTGTGAGATTCACATTGAACAGTGAACCTATGCCACTAACTCCCTGGACATTGACTATTGACTTGTGAACCTTGGGCAAATAGTGAAAAATCAGCATCCTTGGATGTTCCATAAAAAGAAACTCCATAGTATTTTTGTCCAAGATCCCCAAGTCACCGCCTTTGTCCAAGAGGTGTCTTAGCTCCCTCTGAAAAGATAAAGTGGAGTCATAGTTTAACTGAACGTAATTGTCTGTGTTTCCAAGTTGTCGTAGTGATTTTGCTATATAGTCACACTTGTTAAGCAGAACCGCTAGCAGGGGGTGCCAATCAACGGGATCGTATCTGCTCGGGCTGAATGCTGTTCACCACCTCAGAGGTGGCAGACAAGTTAAGGAGAAGCAGTCTTATGACCACTGCTTCACAACTTCTGCTTCATGTGGACCTGAAGCAATGAGTGTTGGAAGCAGCATCAGCTGCTTCATAAATCGACCCCATGGTGTGTATGTATATGTATATATATATATATATATATATATATATATATATATATACATATATATATATATATACTGTGTTAATATGTGTGTGAATATGTATTTATGTATTTTACTGTATATTTACTGTACATGTTTAACACCCCAATGTTCTTCACTTACAGGATAATGTCCTTCTAATTGTAAATACATCTATCTATCTATCTATCTATCTATATATATATATATATATATATATATATATATATATATTTATATATATATTGTATATACCTATACCTGTTTATTTATTCCTATAGATATATAGGTATGAACAATATCATATATATATTGATTGAATACCCAGGGGGTTGAACCAGGAGGGCGGATTAATGCTCAGAATTTTGTATATATATTTAATAATAAGTAAAAAAATTAAATTTGAAGAACATAGGAATGTAAAATTTGTGTTTTACACATTGTGTTTAACAATTTGGATTTTATCTTGGTCAGGTTAGCGCACATGAAAACGTAATAATCTTAAGGCACGTTATTGAAATATTACATATAAAATGTTTGTTAAAATTAAGAAAAAAATGATTAAACATAGTGAAAAATATATAGATATATTCAATGGAATATTTAGAATACTTTAACAATTTGTATTTTTTTGTATATTTTATGTGTAATATTTCAATAACGTGCCTTAAGATTATTACGTTTTCATGTGCGCTAACCCGACCACGTTCTAAATTGCGAAAACATGATGCGCAAAACACATATTTTACATGTTCTTCACACAGGAAATAATATACTTTTTATTATTAAATATAGTTTTCTGAATATATCTGAATATATCTGATACTGTTCATGTAAAATACATATCTATACCTACAGTATATATCTATAGAAATAGATATATAGGTATATATATATACTTTATATATATATATATATATAAATTCAAAGCAGATTGCACTCCACGCTATCCAATATTCCAATACCCTGGGTGCTGCAAAATTGGCATACAAAACAGAAAAAACAAAGCGCACTCCTAGGGAACCTTTTTTCAAATCCTTTTACTGGTGAACGTTTTCGGACATATCACGTCCGTCCTCAGACCAAAAAAGACATTACATGTTACTTACCCCAACCCTCTTAAATGTGTTAAACAATTAGTGAGACCGGCCGGACCTGCACGCTCTCCCGAGTAGCTCCGCCCCCGGCGGGTGACGTCATCAGCCCGGGCAACGTGAGTCCGGTCTGGACAATAATATACACAGTGCACCCTTAAAAATAAAACAAAAATTGGGCATGAAATAAACAAATTAATGCATAATGGTTTTCAAAGGAAACTAAGTAATGGAGGACTATTGATTGCCTGTGTAAGTGTGCCACAAGCGGTTGTCATAGCAACCGTTACTAACAAAACTTGCTGGGCACAAAACACTAAGACAGCCAATAATAACTCCTCACAAAATGCTGCAATATTCAATTATACTAAAACTATATACAAAAGGGGGGAGAATTGCAGATGTTAAATTAAGAGTATACTTTTATAACCTATCATTAAGCACCGCTTATCAATAGAAAGGGGAGCACTCAGCAGTCACATGACTCAGTATAGGCCAGTACAAATCAAGCCCAGAGCCAAATATACACCAAACGAAATAAAGGCAATATCACTATATACTTATCTTAAGGCAATCTACCTAAGAAAGAAGGATCAGTTAGACATAGCATATGTGCATACTCTTGCTAAGAATGAGCATAAAAGGCAAACAACCAAAAAACATCTAAGCTACACTGGATAAATTACATGAATAAAAATAATAAATTAACATTGGACTAAAAAATAACAAAATATATTGTAACATATATAGGTCCTATTGTGATGATAGCAGGATGTGATGTCACTAGCATGTGGGCGGGGCTTAGGTCCGGTGTCTGTGTCGCAGTTAGTTTAAGACAATCAACCTGTCTGGATGTGTATTGCTATGCTCTGTAATAAAATAGAGTTGTACCATCATTGCTGTGTCCTGCATATGTCCTGCATCTCATGACATGGTGTCAGAAGTTCTGGACTACGCTTCTGTTTCTGATGATAACGATGTCAAAGTTTACCCCACCTGAGCCTTTTGACTTTTCTCAGCCTGCAGCTTGGCCCATATGGCGTCAGCGGTTTCAGCGCTTCAGGATTGCATCCAAACTGAACAAGGAGAGTGGTGAAGTACAAGTTAATTCTCTTTTATACTCCATGGGGAAAGATGTAGAGCCAGTGTTCAATGCTTTTACTTTTCAAGAAGGGGAAGAAGTTAACTTTGATATAGTTATGGATAAACTCAGTGCCCACTTTGTGCCCAAAAGAAATGTGATTCATGAGAGAGCCTGTTTTCACAAACGTAATCAGCGTGTGGGAGAATCTGTGGAGTCATTTGTGCGCAGCCTGTATGAATTAGCTGAATTCTGTGAGTTTGGTGTTGCTAAAGAAGAGCAAATCAGAGACAGAATAGTTATTGGAATTGCAGATGCTGAAGTCTCCCTGAAGCTGCAGTTAGAGCCTGATTTAACGTTAGAAGGGGCTATTAGGATGGCCCGCCAGAGTGAACTGGTGAAAAAGCAAAGTGCTGATCTGAGGTCTGAGAGTATTGTGGATGAAGTGCAACAGTCTAGAAAAATTACTAGTGAAAGGCACAGTGTGAGCGGTAGATCAAAAGTATTGGAAAGGCCTAGAAGTGGATGGGCGCAACATGGCCGATGCACACGGTGCTACCGGGCTCATGATCAGAGTGCTATATGCCCGGCCAGAGATAAAAGATGCAGAAAATGTAACAGAATAGGCCATTTTGAAGTGGTGTGTAAAACTGAATACATTAAGGAGATGCAGGTGGACAGTGACCAGGAGGGTCAGGAAGTGTCTTTTGTGGGGTCTGTTGTGGAACGGACAAGCTCAGAGGAAGATTGGAAAGTTACTTTTACTGTAATGGGAGCCAAAGTTGATTTTAAGATTGACACAGGAGCAGATATCACTGTAATGTCTTTTGCTGAATTTATAAAACTGCCTAGACAGCCCCAGCTGGCGAAGGTTACTACAAATGTTCATAGTCCTGGTGGCCGCATTGATTGTGTGGGGAAATTTCTTGCCAGCTGTGAGTACAAACAAAAAAAGTTCACCATGTGGGTGCATGTGATCCGAGGTCAGTGTGTTAACAGTTTATTGAGCAGAAAAGCAGCCTGTGACTTGGGCCTCGTGGCCAGAGTGAATGAGATCTCTGAAGATATGTTTGGCGAGTTGGGCCTACTGAGCTGCAAACCTGTCCGTATAGCACTTAAAAGTGATGCAGTCCCGTACAGTATTTCTACTCCTCGTAGAATTCCGTTCCCGCTCATGCCTCAAGTGGAGAAAGAGCTCATGCGCATGAAGTCTATGGGGGTTATTGAAGAGGTTGTTGAAGCAACTGATTGGTGTGCCCCCATTGTTCCAGTTGCAAAGAAAAACGGAAAGGTGCGCATCTGTGTGGACCTGAAAAGGTTGAATGAGGCAGTGAAGAGGGAAAGATTTGTGCTGCCGACACTGGAAGATATAGCCCCGAAGTTGGCTGGGGCGAAGTTCTTTTCCACATTAGACGCTTCTAGCGGCTTTTGGCAGATCCCCCTGGATCCAAAGTGCCGCAAACTGACTACCTTTATCACTCCGGTAGGTCGGTTCTGTTTCTGCAGACTTCCCTTTGGGATATCCTCCGCTCCTGAGATCTTTCAGAGGGAAATGAGTTCTCTCCTGAGTGGCCACGTGGGCACAGCAGTCGTCATGGACGACATTCTAGTGTATGGGTCTACAGTGGAGGAGCATGATCAGCGTTTGAGTTGTGTGCTGCAGGCTATCAAAGAGTCTGGGCTGAAGCTGAATAAAGAAAAATGTCATTTTAGGAAAACTGAATTATGCTACTTTGGGCATATCATCAACGGGGATGGCATCAAGCCGGACCCCGAGAAAATTCGGGCTATCGAACAGATGAAAAGCCCTTCGGATGTACATGAGCTGAGACAGATATTGGGCCTTGTAAATTACGTGGGCAAGTTTCTTCCAGATTTATCTACAGTTTTGCACCCTATCACAGAGTTGCTTAAGAAAGATGTTGCTTGGGTCTGGGGACCCTCACAAGAAAAAGCGTTCCTGCATGCTAAGTCCCTGCTGGGGTCTGCCCCAGTGCTGGGGTTCTACGACCCTTCAAAAAAGACTGTGGTTAGTGCTGATGCAAGCAGTTATGGGTTGGGGGCTGCACTCCTGCAACTGAACGACAACAAACTACAGCCCATCGCCTACTGTTCCCGCACACTGACGGCTGCGGAGTCAAAATACGCTCAAATTGAGAAAGAGTGCCTGGCTGCAGTTTGGGCCTGTGAACGCTTTCAGCGTTATCTAGTGGGTTTGGAGAAATTTAGTCTGGAAACTGATCACAAACCGCTAGTCCCTCTTATCAATTCTTATGACATCGACAAAACACCCTTGAGATGCCAGAGACTTTTAATGAGACTGCTCAGGTTCAATGTTCAGGCAGTGCATGTGCCGGGGAAGCAGCTGGTTGTGGCAGATACACTGTCCAGGCTCCCGCTGGCTGCTGCTGAAGAATCCTCCACAGAGTCGGATGTAAAAGTGTATGTTGATTCGGTTCTGGCCTCTAAGTCCATTTCTTCAAGGAAACTGGAAGAGATAAAGAAAGAGACATATTTGGACACAGATCTGCAAGAAGTTATAAGGTACATAAGAGATGGCTGGCCCGAGAGCCGGGCAGCCTGGATGTCTTTAAATGCTTACCAGCCAGAGAGGTCGCAGCTCACGGAGCTGGAGGGGTTGGTGCTGTTCCAAGACCGTATTGTAATTCCTGTCAGCATGAGGAAGGAGATGTTAAACAGGATTCATGATGGCCACTTAGGCATTACAAAGTGCAGAGAAAGAGCAGCTACAGCTGTGTGGTGGCCTGGGATCAGCTCCGACATTGCAAATCATGTGTCTAAATGTGCCTTTTGCCGGGAACGCCGGCCTACTCAGAGAAGGGAGCCCTTAATGTCTACGCCGCTGCCTGCGGGGCCGTGGCAGAAAATAGCTGCTGATTTGTGCGAACTGCACGGGAAAAAGTTTCTTGTTGTTATCGACTACTATTCCAGGTATTTGGAAATAGCACCCCTGAATGATATCACAAGTCAGGCCGTTATCATTCGCCTGAAGAGCTTGTTCGCCCGCTGGGGCATTCCAATGGAGCTGGTGAGTGATAATGGCATGCAGTTCGCTTCTACAGAGTTCAGTGCTTTCAGCAGGGAATATGATTTTGTACATTCCACGTCAAGTCCACATTATCCGCAGGCCAACGGAATGGCTGAAAGGGCAGTTCAAACAACAAAATTCATCCTAAAGCAATCTGAACCGTACCTAGCCCTCTTGTCATACAGGGCGACGCCCATTCAAGCCACCGGGTTTAGCCCGGCACAGCTGATGCTAGGACGCCAGATTCGCACCACTTTACCCTCAGTGGGTGTCTTCAAGCCGCCTGGCCCTGTTCCTCGGGACGAAGTCCTTAGGAGGGATGAAGAGGCCAAAAAGGGTTATCGTTTCTTCTACGACAGGAGACATTCTGTCAGGCCTTTACAGGAACTGAAAGCGGGCCAAAGTGTCAGAATCAAACTGGATGATGAGAAGAAATGGAAGACGCCTGCTACGGTAGTGGGCCGCTCTCCAGAACCAAGGTCTTACACAGTCCTTACAGAGGGAGGGACGGTTACACGCCGTAACCGAAGACATCTTCAGCCTGTACCTGAGAGTCTGGAACCGGATACCTCAGTACCACCGCCGGTGGGATCTCCTGTTCTAAGAGAGGTGCCTTCCCCTCAGCAAGATTATAGCGGGGATATATCTTTGCCTCCAGCAGACTCTTGTTCACCATCTTCTGTATCAGAGGACAGTTCATGCAAAGTTACATCAAGCGGAAGAGTGGTGAGGCTTCCGGCCCGATACAGGGACTGACTTTAGCTAGAACAGTGACCGGAAGTATGGGCAGAATAATCCCATGGTCACTGTGGACTAGGGTAGTCTACCCCGATGTCCAAGTCAGGATGTAATTTATTTGTTCATGTTTTCTAATCTATCTGTTTTTATAATGTTCTAAAACAAAATGTTGTTGTATACCCTGTTGGTGTACCTTGTTATTTAATATATGCAAATGTATGCTTTGCCTTTGAAAAAGGGGAAGATGTGATGATAGCAGGATGTGATGTCACTAGCATGTGGGCGGGGCTTAGGTCCGGTGTCTGTGTCGCAGTTAGTTTAAGACAATCAACCTGTCTGGATGTGTATTGCTATGCTCTGTAATAAAATAGAGTTGTACCATCATTGCTGTGTCCTGCATATGTCCTGCATCTCATGACACCTATTATTACTAGCATGCATGCCAGAAAAATTATGCACAAACTCTGCAAAAAATATATATGCATTCAAGACTATTCAATTGCTAAGGTCAAAAAATGAAAGTAAAAACAAAAGTAAAAAATAAAAATAATAAAAATAAATATAGAAATTAAAATAAACATTTTTTGGATTGTAACTCTCATTGTTATTTATTTATTAATGGAGCGGTGGACTCTCCATATGTCAGTTCTCTGTATATCCCCCTCATAGGGCAGTTGCACCTAGGCTTAGTGGTGAAGAGACCCTGTCACAGGAATGCCTGCCAATCCAAATGGGTGTTTAAGCCTTTGGGTACTAATGTCTGTAGATGGTATGTCCATCTTGCCTCCTTCTGCAGCAATATTGTGTCTCGGTCGCCTCCCCTGGACAATGGTGGCACGTGATCTATTATAGTGTATTTCAAATCTGATACCCTGTGCTGTAACTGTTGGAAATGTCTAGCAACAGGTTGCTCTGTATTGCCATGCTTAAGTGCAGATCTGATTGCCGATCGGTGGTTTGCCATACGTGTACGCAGGTCGTCCACCGTCTTTCCAACGTAATATAGGCCACACGGGCAATGAAGTAGATAGACTATGTGTGTAGTCGTACACATAAGCCTATATTTGTGTTTGAATATTTTTCTCTTGTAAGGATGTGTGAAAGAGGAACCAGTAATTAGCCCTCCACAAGTTGTACAGCCCAAACACCTGTAGACTCCAGGTTTATTCGTATCAAGCCATGTGCACTTTTTGTATGCTTGTTGTGGATCAGTCTTGACTAGGTGGTCCCTCAAGGATCTTGCCCTTTTGTAGCCTAATCTAGGTGGAGGTGAGTTCAGAAGGGGCAGTGTATTGTCACTACTAATAATGTCCCAATTTTTCTTAATCGCTAATGCCATACCATTTTTGTCACCCGTATATGTGGTGACAAAAGTCATCCTGTTTTCTTCATTTTTTGGTGTTCTCCTATTGTCTTCTAGTACCATCTCACATTTTTTCCTGAGTAACTTGGTCGGATATTGGCGGGCTTCAAAACGATTTTTCATTTCTAAAAGCTGGCCCAGCTTGTTATCCTCTTCTGAATTGATCCTAGTCACTCTCTGTAATTGGGATTTCGGGAGTGCCCTTTTTAGAGCTGGTGGGTGACAGCTTGTAAAATGTAACAAAGCGTTACGGTCCGTCTCTTTACGGAACAAAGTACTTTCCAGCCTGTTGTCTCCCTTATATAGCCTTACATCTAGAAAGTCAATCTGGTGTTGATCAAATGTCATTTTAAATTGTAAGGCCTCGTTAGCTGAATTCAATTGTATAAACCAGTCCTCTAATTGGGCAACGTTACCACTCCAAATCAGAAAGAGGTCATCTATATATCGTTTGAAGACCTTTATGTGTTCATTTCTGAATAGATCTGTCCCAAAGTCTTCAAAAGAGGCCATAAACAGATTCGCGTACGAAGGGGTCACATTGGACCCCATCGCCGTTCCCATTAACTGAAGATAGAATTTACTTTCAAACCTGAAATAGTTCTTGCTTAGACAAAGATCTAACAGATACAGTAAAAGTTCGGCTGGTGGTCCCACATAGGGGTATCTGGCCAACTGTATAGAGACTGCCTGCATCCCCTGCTGATGAGGAATAACTGTGTATAACGATGTTACGTCCAAAGTAACCAGTAGATCTGTTGGCTGAATGTTATCCATGGTCTTCAATAATGATAGTAGAGAGGCTGAGTCTTTTAAATATGATGGCATATTAGTAACCATGGGTTGTAGGAAGTGATCCACAAACGTGGCCAAAGGTTGTAAAAGTGAGCCTATTGCTGACACAATAGGCCTCCCAGGTGGTTTTACTAACCGTTTGTGTATCTTTGGGAGGGTGTAGAGCACAGGAATTCTAGGGTGATCCACAGTAAGATATGCCACAGTTGTTTTATCTAATACATTCTGTGTATACACCATGTGTAGAAATTCATCAATTTGCTTTTTGAAGATCATTGTAGGATCCTGTGATAACTGTTTATACGTCTTGCCATCCCCCAGTTGTGACAAGATTTCTTCTCTATATTCTCCATAGTTTTGTAAAACTATCGCTCCACCTTTATCCGCTTCACGAATGATTAAGTTCTTGTCCGCAGTGAGGGACCTTAAGGCAGCCCATTCAGACCTGGAAAAATTATTAAATGTCTCATTTTGATGATCATTGACTGATTGTTCCATTTCCTTCATACTCAATCTCATATATGTATTAATGCTTGAGTTTGTGGATTGAGGAGTATATTTGGACTTCCTACTAAAGAGGGTACGTTCTTCACGGTTTGTATGGAACTTTTCTTTTAACAATAATTGTCTCTGAAATTTTTTTGAGTCAATGTATAAATCAAAAGGATCTGTTCTGATGGTGGGAATAAAAGTGAGACCCTTGTTCAAAACCTGAGTCTCCATAACAGTCAGATTGTGATCACTAAGATTGACCACAATATCCTTTTCCATTATCTTGCTGACATCAGAGGTGGTTTTCTCCTTGTATCCGCCTCTCCGGATTTTTGCTCTTTTCCTGCCAAGTTTTTTGACCTAGTAGTCACACCACTAGATTGCTCCAATTGTCCACTTGTGCTTGCAATTGCCTCACCTTCTGAACCTGATCCGGAGCCTGAGCTCTCCACTGTTGTGAGATCTCTGGGTTTCCGATATCTCTGACGTCTTGCTCTGTATTGATGTTGTCTTTGTCGTTCCTGTGCTGGTAACAACCATAAATATACTCGTTTGTCACGATAGTCATTTGTGACAGCATCCAGTTTTTTGTTTTTAAACTCAATCAGATCCCCCTCATATTTCTTTATCTGATTCTCCAATTTTTGTAACCAATCTTCCGTACTATCAATAGATAGTTTTTGGAGATGTAATTCCTCATATGCAGAAATTTCTATTTTTAATGCTGTTAGTAATCTACCCACCTCTTGAATCACTAAAAGAATTAGATCCAAGGAGCACTTATTTTCAATTTTGCACCACTTATCGCAAAAAATGGGGTTATTTCTACCAATCGTAGGTATATTCTTTACTCTAAAACCTCTTGGTATATAGCCCCTGCGATGATATTCTGATAGGTATGTGCCATGTAGATTTAAATCTTTCTCTTTTTGTTTCAATTTCAGTAGGTGTGAGTAGATGTGTGACGGCTTTTCAATTGTTTGACTTCTAGTAAAAGAAGTGAATCTGATTAGGTCAGCATCCCTTTCTGAAAATTGGAAAGTGCTGGCTCCAGGTATAATGTCCCCTTCAATAGCTGTGGCAGTATCTGGAGTTTCATCAGTGTCCAGCATAATCAAGCCCAAACAGTAATAAAACCCAAGTGGTGATGTGAAAATATAAAAACAACAAATACTAACAAGTCTCTTTAAATGGATGAGGGTGAATTTCCTCCAAGGGCTGGGTGCAAAGAAAATAATAATATAAATTCAAAGCAGATTGCACTCCACGCTATCCAATATTCCAATACCCTGGGTGCTGCAAAATTGGCATACAAAAAAACAGAAAAAAACAAAGCGCACTCCTAGGGAACCTTTTTTCAAATCCTTTTACTGGTGAACGTTTTCGGACATATCACGTCCGTCCTCAGACCAAAAAAGACATTACATGTTACTTACCCCAACCCTCTTAAATGTGTTAAACAATTAGTGAGACCGGCCGGACCTGCACGCTCTCCCGAGTAGCTCCGCCCCCGGCGGGTGACGTCATCAGCCCGGGCAACGTGAGTCCGGTCTGGACAATAATATACACAGTGCACCCTTAAAAATAAAACAAAAATTGGGCATGAAATAAACAAATTAATGCATAATGGTTTTCAAAGGAAACTAAGTAATGGAGGACTATTGATTGCCTGTGTAAGTGTGCCACAAGCGGTTGTCATAGCAACCGTTACTAACAAAACTTGCTGGGCACAAAACACTAAGACAGCCAATAATAACTCCTCACAAAATGCTGCAATATTCAATTATACTAAAACTATATACAAAAGGGGGGAGAATTGCAGATGTTAAATTAAGAGTATACTTTTATAACCTATCATTAAGCACCGCTTATCAATAGAAAGGGGAGCACTCAGCAGTCACATGACTCAGTATAGGCCAGTACAAATCAAGCCCAGAGCCAAATATACACCAAACGAAATAAAGGCAATATCACTATATACTTATCTTAAGGCAATCTACCTAAGAAAGAAGGATCAGTTAGACATAGCATATGTGCATACTCTTGCTAAGAATGAGCATAAAAGGCAAACAACCAAAAAACATCTAAGCTACACTGGATAACACCCTCATCCATTTAAAGAGACTTGTTAGTATTTGTTGTTTTTATATTTTCACATCACCACTTGGGTTTTATTACTGTTTGGGCTTGATTATGCTGGACACTGATGAAACTCCAGATACTGCCACAGCTATTGAAGGGGACATTATACCTGGAGCCAGCACTTTCCAATTTTCAGAAAGGGATGCTGACCTAATCAGATTCACTTCTTTTACTAGAAGTCAAACAATTGAAAAGCCGTCACACATCTACTCACACCTACTGAAATTGAAACAAAAAGAGAAAGATTTAAATCTACATGGCACATACCTATCAGAATATCATCGCAGGGGCTATATACCAAGAGGTTTTAGAGTAAAGAATATACCTACGATTGGTAGAAATAACCCCATTTTTTGCGATAAGTGGTGCAAAATTGAAAATAAGTGCTCCTTGGATCTAATTCTTTTAGTGATTCAAGAGGTGGGTAGATTACTAACAGCATTAAAAATAGAAATTTCTGCATATGAGGAATTACATCTCCAAAAACTATCTATTGATAGTACGGAAGATTGGTTACAAAAATTGGAGAATCAGATAAAGAAATATGAGGGGGATCTGATTGAGTTTAAAAACAAAAAACTGGATGCTGTCACAAATGACTATCGTGACAAACGAGTATATTTATGGTTGTTACCAGCACAGGAACGACAAAGACAACATCAATACAGAGCAAGACGTCAGAGATATCGGAAACCCAGAGATCTGACAACAGTGGAGAGCTCAGGCTCCGGATCAGGTTCAGAAGGTGAGGCAATTGCAAGCACAAGTGGACAATTGGAGCAATCTAGTGGTGTGACTACTAGGTCAAAAAACTTGGCAGGAAAAGAGCAAAAATCCAGAGAGGCGGATACAAGGAGAAAACCACCTCTGATGCCAGCAAGATAATGGAAAAGGATATTGTGGTCAATCTTAGTGATCACAATCTGACTGTTATGGAGACTCAGGTTTTGAACAAGGGTCTCACTTTTATTCCCACCATCAGAACAGATCCTTTTGATTTATACATTGACTCAAAAAAATTTCAGAGACAATTATTGTTAAAAGAAAAGTTCCATACAAACCGTGAAGAACGTACCCTCTTTAGTAGGAAGTCCAAATATACTCCTCAATCCACAAACTCAAGCATTAATACATATATGAGATTGAGTATGAAGGAAATGGAACAATCAGTCAATGATCATCAAAATGAGACATTTAATAATTTTTCCAGGTCTGAATGGGCTGCCTTAAGGTCCCTCACTGCGGACAAGAACTTAATCATTCGTGAAGCGGATAAAGGTGGAGCGATAGTTTTACAAAACTATGGAGAATATAGAGAAGAAATCTTGTCACAACTGGGGGATGGCAAGATGTATAAACAGTTATCACAGGATCCTACAATGATCTTCAAAAAGCAAATTGATGAATTTCTACACATGGTGTATACACAGAATGTATTAGATAAAACAACTGTGGCATATCTTACTGTGGATCACCCTAGAATTCCTGTGCTCTACACCCTCCCAAAGATACACAAATGGTTAGTAAAACCACCTGGGAGGCCTATTGTGTCAGCAATAGGCTCACTTTTACAACCTTTGGCCAGGTTTGTGGATCACTTCCTACAACCCATGGTTACTAATATGCCATCATATTTAAAAGACTCAGCCTCTCTACTATCATTATTGAAGACCATGGATAACATTCAGCCAACAGATCTACTGGTTACTTTGGACGTAACATCGTTATACACAGTTATTCCTCATCAGCAGGGGATGCAGGCAGTCTCTATACAGTTGGCCAGATACCCCTATGTGGGACCACCAGCCGAACTTTTACTGTATCTGTTAGATCTTTGTCTAAGCAAGAACTATTTCAGGTTTGAAAGTAAATTCTATCTTCAGTTAATGGGAACGGCGATGGGGTCCAATGTGGCCCCTTCGTACGCGAATCTGTTTATGGCCTCTTTTGAAGACTTTGGGACAGATCTATTCAGAAATGAACACATAAAGGTCTTCAAACGATATATAGATGACCTCTTTCTGATTTGGAGTGGTAACGTTGCCCAATTAGAGGACTGGTTTATACAATTGAATTCAGCTAACGAGGCCTTACAATTTAAAATGACATTTGATCAACACCAGATTGACTTTCTAGATGTAAGGCTATATAAGGGAGACAACAGGCTGGAAAGTACTTTGTTCCGTAAAGAGACGGACCGTAACGCTTTGTTACATTTTACAAGCTGTCACCCACCAGCTCTAAAAAGGGCACTCCCGAAATCCCAATTACAGAGAGTGACTAGGATCAATTCAGAAGAGGATAACAAGCTGGGCCAGCTTTTAGAAATGAAAAATCGTTTTGAAGCCCGCCAATATCCGACCAAGTTACTCAGGAAACAATGTGAGATGGTACTAGAAGACAATAGGAGAACACCAAAAAATGAAGAAAACAGGATGACTTTTGTCACCACATATACGGGTGACAAAAATGGTATGGCATTAGCGATTAAGAAAAATTGGGACATTATTAGTAGTGACAATACACTGCCCCTTCTGAACTCACCTCCACCTAGATTAGGCTACAAAAGGGCAAGATCCTTGAGGGACCACCTAGTCAAGACTGATCCACAACAAGCATACAAAAAGTGCACATGGCTTGATACGAATAAACCTGGAGTCTACAGGTGTTTGGGCTGTACAACTTGTGGAGGGCTAATTACTGGTTCCTCTTTCACACATCCTTACAAGAGAAAAAAATATTCAAACACAAATATAGGCTTATGTGTACGACTACACACATAGTCTATCTACTTCATTGCCCGTGTGGCCTATATTACATTGGAAAGACGGTGGACGACCTGCGTACACGTATGGCAAACCACCGATCGGCAATCAGATCTGCACTTAAGCATGGCAATACAGAGCAACCTGTTGCTAGACATTTCCAACAGTTACAGCACAGTGTATCAGATTTGAAATACACTATAATAGATCACGTGCCACCATTGTCCAGGGGAGGCGACCGAGACACAATATTGCTGCAGAAGGAGGCAAGATGGACATACCATCTACAGACATTAGTACCCAAAGGCTTAAACACCCATTTGGATTGGCAGGCATTCCTGTGACAGGGTCTCTTCACCACTAAGCCTAGGTGCAACTGCCCTATGAGGGGGATATACAGAGAACTGACATATGGAGAGTCCACCGCTCCATTAATAAATAAATAACAATGAGAGTTACAATCCAAAAATTTTTTATTTTAATTTCTATATTTATTTTTATTTTTATTATTTTTATTTTTTACTTTTGTTTTTACTTTCATTTTTTGACCTTAGCAATTGAATAGTCTTGAATGCATATATATTTTTTGCAGAGTTTGTGCATAATTTTTCTGGCATGCATGCTAGTAATAATAGGACCTATATATGTTACAATATATTTTGTTATTTTTTAGTCCAATGTTAATTTATTATTTTTATTCATGTAATTTATCCAGTGTAGCTTAGATGTTTTTTGGTTGTTTGCCTTTTATGCTCATTCTTAGCAAGAGTATGCACATATGCTATGTCTAACTGATCCTTCTTTCTTAGGTAGATTGCCTTAAGATAAGTATATAGTGATATTGCCTTTATTTCGTTTGGTGTATATTTGGCTCTGGGCTTGATTTGTACTGGCCTATACTGAGTCATGTGACTGCTGAGTGCTCCCCTTTCTATTGATAAGCGGTGCTTAATGATAGGTTATAAAAGTATACTCTTAATTTAACATCTGCAATTCTCCCCCCTTTTGTATATAGTTTTAGTATAATTGAATATTGCAGCATTTTGTGAGGAGTTATTATTGGCTGTCTTAGTGTTTTGTGCCCAGCAAGTTTTGTTAGTAACGGTTGCTATTACAACCGCTTGTGGCACACTTACACAGGCAATCAATAGTCCTCCATTACTTAGTTTCCTTTGAAAACCATTATGCATTAATTTGTTTATTTCATGCCCAATTTTTGTTTTATTTTTAAGGGTGCACTGTGTATATTATTGTCCAGACCGGACTCACGTTGCCCGGGCTGATGACGTCACCCGCCGGGGGCGGAGCTACTCGGGAGAGCGTGCAGGTCCGGCCGGTCTCACTAATTGTTTAACACATTTAAGAGGGTTGGGGTAAGTAACATGTAATGTCTTTTTTGGTCTGAGGACGGACGTGATATGTCCGAAAACGTTCACCAGTAAAAGAATTTTAAAAAAGGTTCCCTAGGAGTGCGCTTTGTTTTTTCTGTTTTATATATATATATATATATATATATATAAATAATTAACAATAAACAGAACATATTCTGCTATGTGAAGAATATTGTAATAGCAAATATTACTATTTCATGTCGGGTTTAGTGCTCTTGAATATCTGCGGTCGGGTTAGTGTGACAGTATAGGTGTTATTGTTTTTTTTAAGTTTTTGAGCTTCATTTACTCTTATGGGAGAAGACGTGGTTATTTTTTTTTTATGCAAACTTTTTACTTTTAACTTGCAATAGGAGCGCAACACGACGCACGCAAGAAGCCTCCATCTAGCTAAATTAATGCTCCATTCATAATCTAGCCCTATATGAGCACAACATGTATCTGCTTTGTTAATTCATTATTAATATTCCTTATGCAAAAAAGTAGCTTTGGTAACTGCAATAGTGATTGAAGATTTTTTTAAATCAACTTAACACCAGGCATGGTGAGATTAGGTTTACGATTAAAATACTTTTTGGACTTAAAGGGACACTGAACCCAAATTTTTTCTTTTGTGATTAAGATAGAGCAAAAATTGGTTTCAGTGTCCCTTTAACATAACATAACTTTGCCCTCAGTTAATGAGGATGAAGCATGAAGTTTTTTTTAAAAAAAAACACTATTAGGGGTCTCACATAATCATTGGGTACATACAGTTCACTCGCATACACAACTATAATACTAATCAGAAAAGGGGTCTCACAGTCTACATGCTGACCAACATTTGAGTGACAAATGTGAACATAAAGGATTCATTTTAACACCCTTAATTTTGGGGCTTTCAAAATTACTTATTATAAGCAAAATAATACTTTTCAAATAAAGTGCCACCAATATAAATTTGCAAATTCTGCAGGACCGCACTGTATGGTTGTGGATAATTGTAAGGGACTATTTGGTTATAGTCAGCCACAGTCTAAGGGCCGATTTAACAAATGTTGGACGGACATGATCCGCTGTAGTGGATCATGTCCGCCCAACATCGATAAATGCCAACAGCAGATGCTGTCAGCATTTATCATTGCACAAGCATTTCTTTGTGAAATTCTTGAGCAATACTGCCCCCTGCACATTTATGGCCAATTGGCTGCTAGCAGGGGGTATCAATCATCCCAATCGTATCCAATCGGGATGATTGCTGTTCGCCTCCTCAGAAGTTGGCGGACGGGTTAAGGAGCAGCGGTCTTAATACCGCTGCTTCTTAAATTACATTTCCAGCGAGTCAGAAGGCTAATGTGGAATAAGCAGCATTGACTGCTTCATAAATCGGCCCCTAAGCATCAACTGTTTAAGCCCTAGGATTGTACTTCTCTTGCATAAAGGGATACCTTCATGTTGGGACCACTTGCAAGGCCACAAGAGTCAGTGGGTGGATGTAACCTTGGAGGAGATAACATGTTATACTAACAGTTGTCAACCTTATTTCATTATTTTAGCTAAATTATAAACATTTCTGTTGTAGCAAGTATCTAGTTCATCCTATCTTTCTTCTAATTAGGCATAAACAGAACTGCCTCAAACAGGAAGGAATTGAGTTAATTATATTCCAGAAGTGTATGAGAAAAATAACATATAGGAAAACATCAGTATGCATTTGCATCCTATAGTAAGTTATTTTTTTTAAATACAATGTTGGTGTAGAAGGAAAATCACCATATGCCTCCTCTAAGATTTCTCTACCTGCCAAATGTCTAACAGAGCTGCATCCATAATAAATTTAACACAAAATATAAAACCTCCTAAAGACAAACCTCCAATAGATCTTTAAAAACTACTATGCTTATTATTAGTCTGATATGACATGCCAAACGCAATAAAATTTGGTCTACCGCTCTCGAAATATCAGAACTTGACGTTATGGATCTATAATAGGGAACTGAGGAACTATAGCAACTTTACAGCCATGATCAAAAACAAATCAAAAAGATCAGTTCCTAATTCATTTTGCTACATTAGGACTAACACTTTTCAAGTACCAGAAAATCCATGAATAGGTTCAAAATGTAGAAACAAATGGGAAATTGCTTCACAGATAGAATTCCTCATGGACAAATTGCCATTATATTTTGATAAAAGCTCTTTTCCAAACAATACATTTCCAGGTCAAACATCAAAATAAAAGAAAAATGTGTTTGTTAATTTAAATGACAAGTCTATACAGAAAATCCCCAACTCCCCAGTATCAAAGAAAAAAATCCATTGTATTTTATCATATACCTAAATTCTAATTTGTAACTATATTCACAGATTATCTGCACAATGAACAAAATCCCATAAATGTTTTAACAAAAATATATATTAAATATGTTATTTATTTATAAAACACCAGACCCAACAGCTAAAATAATTATTAGGCATAGATCAAGATTAAAGTCCTGGGAAAAATAGGATTTTTTTGTTCTAGTTTTCGATATTTTTATCTTCCAGCATGCTTATTTGTTTAGTTTTTTATTTTTTTTGTTTAGTTTTGTTTTCTTTCAAGGTCAGTCATTTATCATATTTGACTTAGGGGTTTATCTGTCCTGGTCTACTTTCTCTTATACTTGAGAACCCTTGGTTAGAACATTGCACATAAATATAAAATATAAAACCATTTATATAACATATTTAAAAATTATACAACATTGTTCTATGTTCATTTAAACATGAGTTAATAATAAAACAACTGATAGATGGTGCTGACATTGATAAATGTGATTTAAGTTCCAGGGGAGCTTAGTTGTACAGACTAAATGAAAATAATCATCATAACAATTGTATTTCAATGATTTCTGTATAGAATTAGAATAAAATGCATATACAGTGCAGTACAAAATGAAGTACAAACATACAAAAATCAATGCCAACATAGATATATTATTCATAAGATACAGAATTGGCAGGCCTAACACTATTCCAGTTCAGTGCAACCAGATATAGCCAAAGCTTCAGGGAGTTCTATTGCTTTGCATAACGTTATAAAGAAGAACATCAATAATCTGCAATATGGTACACTCATTCTTTGTTGAAAACAATTCTTAAAATAAATATACAAATACTGGATTACAATCTTATATTTTATTCCTAATATTTTTTGTCAGTCACATTCGTTGATTCTGTTTTCAACCTGAGGTTATTTTTCAAACTATGTAGAATGGAGTGGAAACTATATTTTATGACCAATATAAATATGTAGGCTAGAGAAATATTTAATGAAAGAAAATATAAAGTAGAATACCCAAAACAATAAAGGTGACCTAATGGAACACTAACCTTAAGTTATGATACTTGCTAGAATATTTAAACTCATATACTGTATATATATATATATATATATATATATATATATATATATACATACTGTATATCTCAAATATATATATATATATATATATATATATATGCACAAACACACATATATATATATATATATTTATATATATATATACAGTATATCTCAAATGATACATTTAAATGTCCCATTAATAAATAAATAAATAAATAAATAAATATCGTCTAGATTTAGAGTTTGGCAGCCAAAGGGGTGCGTTAGCTACGCGTGCTTTTTTTCCCCCGCACCTTTTAAATACCGCTGGTATTTAGAGTTCACAGAATGGCTGGGTTTTCAGTGCGTTAGGCTCCAAAAAGGGAGCGTAGAGCATAATTTAACGCCACTGCAGCTCTAGATACCAGCGGTGCTTACGGACGCGGCCAGCTTCAAAAACGTGCTCGTGCACGATTCCCCCATAGAAAACAATGGGGCCATTTGAGCTGAAAAAAAAACCTAACACCTGCAAAAAAGCAGCGTTCAGCTCCTAACGCAGCCCCATTGTTTACTATGGGGAAACACTTCCTACGTCTGCACCTAAAACCCTAACATGTACCCCGAGTCTAAACACCCCTAACCTTACACTTATTAACCCCTAATCTGCCGCCCCCGCTATCGCTGACACCTCCATATTTTTTTTTAACCCCTAATCTGCCGCTCTGTAAACCGCCGCTACCTACATTATCCCTATGTACCCCTAATCTGCTGCCCCTAACACCGCCGACCCCTATATTATATTTATTAACCCCTAATCTGCCCCCCTCAACGTCGCCTCCATCTGCCTACACTTATTAACCCCTAATCTGCCGAGCGGACCGCACTGCTACTATAATAAAGTTATTAACCCCTAATCTGCCTCACTCCCGCCTCAATAACCCTATAATAAATAGTATTAACCCCTAATCTGCTCTCCCTAACATCGCCAACACCTAACTTCAATTATTAACCCCTAATCTGCCGACCGAATCTCGCCGCTACTGTAATAAATGGATTAACCCCTAAAGCTAAGTCTAACTCTAACCCTAACACCCCCCTAAGTTAAATATAATTTAAATCTAACGAAATAAATTAACTCTTATTAAATAAATTATTCCTATTTAAAGCTAAATACTTACCTGTAAAATAAACCCTAATATAGCTACAATATAAATTATAATTATATTATAGCTATTTTAGGATTTATATTTATTTTACAGGTAACTTTGTATTTATTTTAACCAGGTACAATAGCTATTAAATAGTTAATAACTATTTAATAGCTACCTAGTTAAAATAATTAAAAAATTACCTGTAAAATAAATCCTAACCTAAGTTACAATTAAACCTAACACTACACTATCAATAAATAAATTAAATACAATTCCTACAAATAAATACAATTAAATAAACTAACTAAAGTACAAAAAATAAAAAAGAACTAAGTTACAAAAAAATAAAAAAATATTTACAAACATTAGAAAAAAATTACAACAGTTTTAAACTAATTACACCTACTCTAAGCCCCCTAATAAAATAACAGAGACCCCCAAAATAAAAAAATGCCCTACCCTATTCTAAATTACAAAAGTTCAAAGCTCTTTTACCTTACCAGCCCTGAAAAGGGCCATTTGTGGGGCATGCCCCAAAGAATTCAGCTCTTTTGCCTGTAAAAAAAAACATACAATACCCCCCCAACATTACAACCCACCACCCACATACCCCTAATCTAACCCAAACTCCCCTTAAATAAACCTAACACTAAGCCCCTGAAGATCTTCCTACCTTGTCTTTACCATGTCAGGTATCACCGATCGTTCCAGGCTCCAAAATCTTAATCCAAGCCCAAGCGGGGGCTAGACATCCATCATCTGACGGCTGAAGAAGTCCAGAAGAGGGTCCAAAGTCTTCATACTATCCGGGAAGAAAAGTAGATCTGGACCAGCAACCATCTTCTTCCAAGCGGCATCTTCTATCTTCATCCGATGAGGACCGGCTCCATCTTGAAGACCTCCACCGCGGACCCATCTTCTTCTTCCGACGACTTTCCGATGAATGACGGTTCCTTTAAGGGACGTCATCCAAGATGGCGTCCCTCAAATTCCGATTCAGCCAATCGGAATTAAGGTAGGAAAATTCTGATTGGCTGATGGAATCAGCCAATCAGAATCAAGTTCAATCCGATTGGCTGATTCAATCAGCCAATCAGATTGAGCTTGCATTCTATTGGCTGTTCCACGGATTGAACTTGATTCTGATTGGCTGATTCCATCAGCCAATCAGAATTTTCCTACCTTAATTCCGATTGGCTGATAGAATCCTATCAGCCAATCGGAATTCGAGGGACGCCATCTTGGATGATGTCCCTTAAAGAAACCGTCATTCGTCGGGAAGTCGTCGGAAGAAGAAGATGGGTCTGCGGTGGAGGTCTTCAAGATGGAGCCGGTCCTCATCGGATGAAGATAGAAGATGCCGCTTGGAAGAAGATGGTTGCCGGTCCGGATCTACTCTTCTTCCTGGATAGGATGAAGACTTTGGACCCTCTTCTGGACTTCTTCAGCCGTCGGATGATGGATGTCTAGCCCCCGCTTGGGCTTGGATGAAGATTTTGGAGCCTGGAACGATCAGTGATACCTGGCATGGTGAAGACAAGGTAGGAAGATCTTCAGGGGCTTAGTGTTAGGTTTATTTAAGGGGGGTTTGGGTTAGATTAGGGGTATGTGGGTGGTGGGTTGTAATGTTGGGGGGGTATTGTATGGGTTTTTTTTACAGGCAAAAGAGCTGAATTCTTTGGGGCATGCCCCACAAATGGCCCTTTTCAGGGCTGGTAAGGTAAAAGAGCTTTGAACTTTTGTAATTTAGAATAGGGTAGGGCATTTTTTTATTTTGGGGTTCTTTGTTATTTTATTAGGGGGCTTAGAGTAGGTGTAATTAGTTTAAAATTGTTGTAATTTTTTCTAATGTTTGTAAATATTTTTTTAATTTTTGCAACTTAGTTCTTTTTATTTTTTGTACTTAAGTTAGTTTATTTAATTGTATTTATTTGTAGGAATTGTATTTAATTTATTTATTGATAGTGTAGTGTTAGGTTTAATTGTAACTTAGGTTAGGATTTATTTTACAGGTAATTTTGTAATTATTTTAACTAGGTAGCTATTAAATACTTATTAACTATTTAATAGCTATTGTACCTGGTTAAAATAATTACAAAGTTGCCTGTAAAATAAATATTAATCCTAAAATAGCTAAGATATAATTATAATTTATATTGTAGCTATATTAGGATTTATTTTACAGGTAAGTATTTAGATTTAAATAGGAATAATTTATTTAATAAGACTTAATTTATTTCGTTAGATAAAAATTATATTTAACTTAGGGGGGTGTTAGTGTTAGGGTTAGAATTAGCTTAAGGGGTTAAACTATTTATTAGAGTAGCGGTGAGCTCCGATCGGCAGATTAGGGGTTAATACTTGAAGTTAGCTGTCGGCGATGTTAGGGAGGGCAGATTAGGGGTTAATACTATTTATTATAGGGTTATTGAGGCGGGAGTGAGGCGGATTAGGGGTTAATACATTTATTATACTAGCGGTGAACTCCGGTCGGCAGATTAGGGGTTAATAATTGTAGGTAGCTTGCAGCAACGTTGTGGGGGGCAGATTAGGAGTTAATAAATATAATATAGGGGTCGGCGGTGTTAGGGGCAGCAGATTAGGGGTACATAGGGATAACGTAGTTGGCGGCGGTATACGGAGCGGCAGATTAGGGGTTAAAAATTTAAATATAGTGGCGGCGATGTGGGGGGACCTCGGTTTAGGGGTACATAGGTAGTTTATGGGTGTTAGTGTACTTTAGAGCACAGTAGTTAAGAGCTTTATGAACCGGCGTTAGCCCAGAAAGCTCTTAACTACTGACTTTTTTCTGCGGCTGGAGTTTTGTCGTTAGAGTTCTAACGCTCACTTCAGCCACGACTCTAAATACCAGCGTTAGAAAGATCCCATTGAAAAGATAGTATACACAATTGACGTAAGGGGATCTGCGGTATGGAAAAGTCGCGGCTGGAAAGTGAGCGTTAGACCATTTAATGACTGGCTCCAAATACCAGAGGGCGGTAAAAACCAGCGTTAGGAGCCTCTAACTCTGGTTTTGACGGCTACCGCCCAACTCTAAATCTAGGCCTATATAAATACAAAAATATTACTTCATAAAATATTTTATTTTTTAAACTTATTTTGTATGAGCCTTACCTTTCAAATTCTGAAGTGTGTATGGAGAAACTGTAGACTCGTATTAAGCAGTTAACTGAATTAGATGCATTAGCACAATATTTCCTAGACTGTCCTGTGATAAATACAAAATGTAACATTATTTGAGTGAAGTACTTCTTGAGAGCAATCTTTTGGCTAAAATATTATGGCATGAATATAATTAAAATCAAGAGAATAAATCATGTTAAATCACTGAACTGTTAAAATCTCATTATACAAGGTCATTTCAGTTATGCCTAGTTTCTTTTCATTAAAAAAAATCACCCAATCATCTTGATTCCAGATGAAAATCTCACCAAATGAGTTCCAGATTACGTGGGGAATGCTAACAGTTATGTGGGAGCGATATCAGGTTTATTGTGGCTGTTTGCGCTCAGCGCATGTAGCGTTTATATTACAAGTTTAAAGTAAACGTGATCACTTGAGAGCAATTTAATTTAATATGTGACAGGATATTGTGACTTTAGAGCTCTGGTTAACTGTTTTGCAAAACCAAAAATTGTCACAAAACACATAAATACATTTAAAAGTACAGTTGCACTCATAATAACACCATCTAATAAAAACTATTTAAAAAAAAAAACGATTGCTCAAAAAAGTTACAAGGGCTCAAATATATGAGATCTAAGGCGTTAGAAAAAAAAAGGCAGGCAAACGTAATCATGTCAGCTTGAGTACACTGTGCTCGAAATTGTATGTGCTGGACCCCCATGGGTTTCTTCTTTTTATCCGAAGTGGAATTCTCATAAAGACTGTTTATGTTTTAACCCTGCCTTTGGATCTACGTTTTTAACTATCATCTATTACTTGGCCAGGATCCTAGGTCAGAGGGAGCTTGCAATTCCTCTCCACTTTACAGCATTTTCCCCCGCAAAGTTCTACCTACAGTGCACTTTCAGACAGCACAGGAAAGTAAGGTGGTGATGGGTCAATGAGGACCACTAGACTGGAACGACAAATCATTCGTCACACACCAGCCACGGATGCAGAGATACACGCTGAGTATACTTACCAGAGTCTTGGGAACACAATATGGAGATATCGGCATACCAGCTACAGTGACACAGGAGGGGTGAGTGAGCGAAGTCACTGGCTGCCCTGGGCAATATTAGCTCTTGGTTTCTGCTTAAACTGCAAGTCATATACAGACTTTTATGTCCCCTAGTGTGCTTAACATTTCCAGGTGTGGGGAAACGCTTTATAGGATATGATTTGATATTTGTATTGTGACTTTGGTCCTAACTGTCCTTTACTCACTCCTATTGAGGGTGTTTGAGTGACTTTTTGAGAGAGGAATTTAATCCAAATGGAGGTATATTTGTGCTTGTGCAATCTACTACACCCCCTAACTTACTACACCCCCAAACTTACACTATGGGGCCTATCTATCAAGCTCTGAAAGGAGCTGGACGGCCCGTGATTCTGGCGAGTCTGAAGACTCGCCAGAAACAGCAGTTATGAAGCAGCGGTCACAAAGACCGCTGCTCCATAACCTGTCCGTCTGCTGTGAGCAGGCGGACAGACATCACCAGAAACCCTGGCATTGTGTCTCATGGGCTCTTTTGATCACTGAAAACAATCTCGGACATCTGTGATAATTAGATTGCCAGGTGAGCCCAATTAAAGGAAAAAGTACTAAAGGAGAGTGTTCCACATTATTAAGCAGAACACCATTTTCAAGCAATATGGGGAAGAAAAAGGATCTCTCTGCTGCCGAAAAGAGTGAAATAGTTCAATGCCTTGGACAAGGTATGAAAACATTAGATATTTCACAAAAACTTAAGCGTGATCATTGCACTATTAAGAGATTTGTGGCTGATTCAGAGCACAGACGGGTTCGTGCAGATAAAGGCACATTGAGGAAGATTTCTGCCAGATCCATGCATCGGATCAAGAGAGCAGCTGCTAAAATACCATTACATAGCAGCAAACAGATATTTGAAGCTGCTCGTGTCTCTGGAGTCTCACCGACATCAAGGTGTAGAGTCCTCCAGAGTCTTGCAACTGTGCATAAACCTTCCATTTGGTCACCACTAACCAATGCTCACAAGCAGAAATAGCTGCATTGGGCAGAAAAATACATGAAGACTAATTGTCAAACAGTCCTGTTCATTTATGAGTGCCGTGCAACTCTGGATGGTCCAGATAGATGGAGTAGTGGATGGTTGGTGGACGGCCACCCTGTTCCAACAAGGCTGCGATGTCAGCAAGGCAGTGGTGGAGTCATGTTTTGGGCCAGAATCATGGGAAGAGAGCTGGTCGGCCCCTTTAGGGTCCCCGAAGGTGTAAAGATGACCTCTGCAAAGTATGTGGATTTCCTGACTGACCACTTTCTTCACTGGTACAGAAGGAAGAACTATGCTTTCTGTAATAAAATCATCTTCATGCATGACAATGCACCATCTCACGCTGCAAAGAATACCTCTGCATCAATGGCTGCTATGGGATAAAAGGAGAAAAAGTCATGGTGTGGCCTTCATCCTCCCCTGACCTCAATCCTATTGAGAACCTTTGGAGCATCCTCAAGCAAAAGATCTATGAGGGTGGGAGGCAGTTTACATCCAAACAGCAGCTCTGGGAGGCTATTCTGACATCTTGCAAACAAATTCAAGCAGAAACTGTCCAAAAAGGTTCAATGGATGCAAGACTTGTGAAGCTGCTATCAAATAAGGGGTCCTATGTTAAAATGCAATGTGACCTGTTAAAATCTTTAAAAAGTTAAAATGTTGTTCAAAGTTTGATTGAAATAGCTTTTAATTTCAGTAAATATGCTGCAAACACAACAAATGACAATTTTCAGTTCTTTACAACCAATAAAGTGTTTTGAAACTTACTGTGCGTAATAATTTGGAACAGTGCATTGTAAGTTTTTTATATTGAAAAAAAAAATACTGTTATCATTAGGAGGTTTGTTCAATAACATTTGAATTGTACTCTTAATAGTTGATAACATGAGAATTATGCTGACTGTTGTTTACATCAATTATTTACGTAAATGAGAAATATATCATTGGCATAATAATTTGGAACAGGGTGTATATATATATATATATATATATATATATATATATACATATATATATACATATATAGTGAATATATGGATATATATATATATATATATATATATATATATAAATAGCTATATAGTGTACCAACATACCATCAGATATATGTAGAAATATGTATTTATTAATAAATAAACAATATCTTGCTATGTGAAGAACATTGGGAATTGAAATATTCATATTTTCATGTCGGGTTAGTGCACAAGTAGGATGTTAGGTTTTTCCACTTTTCACGATACATTGACTTCCAGGGGAAATACGTTAATGTGGTTGGCATATTCGAAGTTTGGCTTTTTGCACACATTGGGATAGCGGATGAGCAAACATTTTATACTTTCAACTCTAGCACAAGTAAGGTTGTTAGGTTTTGTTTCCACTTTTTATGCTCCATTGAAGCCTAAGGGGGGATACTTAAATTCTTTTGTGACATTTGACATTTGGAGTTTGGCTTTTTGCGTGTGTCAGGTTAGCGCTCGAGTGAAAACTTTTTACTTTCAATTTGTTATAAGTACGCTGCCCGACATGCACAAAAAGCTTACTTCTAGCGAAGTTAACATGTAAGCAGGAGTGCTAATTTGCTCCACTCATAATCTAGCCCTAAGCATACAAGACTATTTCTGCATGGCAAGTCTCACCTCTGCCATCGAGATCTGTGCTCCTACATCCCTGGAAGCCCTTGCAAGGGCTGATGTATGTGGTAAGGTGGTCATTGTCATTGTGAAGGTGTTAAAACAAATACAATGTAAATTCATAGAAAAAGCCATAATTAGTTTGTCCAATAATGTTAACTAACATATTTGATATCCAAGAGACTGAAGCTCAATGGGTTTGAGATTGTTGAGACAGGCTGGTTCTCAGAGGTTGTATGAAGAAAGTGATGAATATCAGATTGCTATCAAGTTATGATCTCTGTTCCATGGAAAACAATACAAACTGCACTCTTTAAAGACTGCAGTTGAGTTATATCTTTATTTTGTAACATAAATGAAGCAGTTATAGCAAACAATCTGTTTTTTCCTTAGCTACATTTTTGTATTATGATCACAAATCATTATTATTTTGTACCTTTTGTTACGTATGTGTCACTAAATAATATATTTTCCTTACTGCTAATTACCCAGCCTTAATAATTATAATAATAATAATAATAATAATAATGTTATCTATTTATAATAGATAATATATTATAATGTTACTTACCTCCTACCCACCTGAATAGGGATCTTCCCATTGCAAGTTTACACTAACACCAACACCCTCTACTGAAATTAGTCTTAACTACCAGATCCTCACTAGCTTAACCAGCCCTTTTCACATTCTCATTTTCACATGCTGTTAAGGCATCACTAGCATCCTAAGTTGCTCTAACAACCCCAATCATTCTAGTATTGCAATGCTAATTACATTAAAGAGACACAAAACTATATATATTGATATTTTGTTATTGTTTTTGTATATTGTATATGGCATAAAACATTACATTTAATTTAGTATGCAACAGGTCCAAAATCCTAAATTATCCATCCAGTTAACATTATGTACAAGAATACCATTGTAAAACAGAGGAGAGTGTTCCTGTTTTCAGATTTTTTTTCTCTTCTTATTTTTATTTTATACATTTCGGCATTGAGTTGTCTATGTACATTCAATACAAATAATGTAAAACGGTGTAAATGATATTTTTAAATGTTAACATACATTTAAAAAAAATATTATGGGCTTGATTACAAGTCGAGCGCTACATTATTGCACTCCTACAAATGGGCAAATTTGCCCATTTGCGGGAGCACAATGATTAACCAGCCATTACCTTGCGGTAGCAATTAGCACTCCAAAAATTACCCAGAGATTAGACTTCTTAATTTTCTAAAAGTGCCCCAAATGCCCCCAAAATAGAGGGTATTGTAGTTTTTTTTTTTAAATAAAAACAAATGCAGCATTTTTTAAAATAAAAAAATAAATGCACTAGTCAGTTTGGGGGCTTTAACGTTGGTGGGAGTTGAGTTCCTTTACATTGTGGTCTATGAGAACTGTGTAAATATATATGTATATGCTTATATAAATATATTTGTATGTGTTAATATGAGTATAGACACAGATTAACACATAAACATACCGTATATGTACGTATATATTTAAAAATCCTGCCCATTGCGCCGCTTCATACCTCCGCTGCACAAGGTTCTGATGCCATCTGTGAAGCCTATGGAAGCACACTCTTGTGAGCCCAATGCTTACTAGCAATGCGAACATGAGCTCGCGTTCGCATTTTGATTAACTTGTAATACCAGTGTACATTATTGCGCGCTGGTATTACAAAGTGGAAAGCTAATATCGCTTGCATGTAAGTGATATTTAGCACTCCACTTGTTATCTGGCCCATGTATTTGAAGAATAATACCAATTATCCAGTTACATACGTCTTATTCTTGGCTTTTTGGTTTACATTGTTATGTATAGTTAAGACAAAGGGACCCATGCTCTACACAGTGAGTGGGAAATGGTTCTTGACTTGGGAACCTGAACGCCCGTCTTATCAGTAAATGTGCAATAAAAAAATAAAAAAGGAAATAGATATGTTTCATGTCAGTAAATATTAACATAAGGCACTATTAGTCCAGGCAGAAATTGACATATTTACTGTACAAAAAGATGACATAGCCCTTAGTTTAAACATAATATAAAGTTAACCATAAAACCCCCAAATAAAAACAGCACTCATACCATGCCCATCAGAAAACCTACAATTTAATAGTGGGTGAAGTGCTTTATTTCACTATCAACTTGAAGGAGTATTGATGGATATTTTTGTCCATGAGGGTGTACTTTACTTGGCCTAACATATCATTAAAAGTGAGATGGACTTGAGAGATTACCAATAAAGGGCTAGGTTATAAGTGCAGTGAAAAAATATTAGTGCTATTGAAAGCTAACACTGCTCAAGATAAATCAATAGTTCTCCTATTCTTGCGCTCATATTAAAATTTAAAAGGAAAATGTTAGCACACAAGCAAAAGCCTCAGGTGAGATAATGTCTGGAGGTCGGATAGCACAGTCATGTTAGCTCCCTTTCTCCATAGACTTCTAGGGGGCATGTTAAAAAAATCTCTTCTGACAGTCGTTCACTCAATAACCAAAAGGTGTGATAAGACAACTGTGTGAAACTTCAAATTTCTATGTTATTTTTCATTTTAAATATATACCGTACATCTATATATTTATGGGTCAATCCATCTCAAGTGATCCAATAATTAAAATTTTATTTTACTTGGTTAAATTACATTGTCCATCTCTGATTCAACTTTTGATTATACAGATGTTTACAGAAAACTCAGTATCTCAGATTAAGATGGTCCTAGCTCATTGGAACAAAGACTGATGTCTAGAGTCCATTACAAGGTACATGTACTTATATAAACATTTTACACATTCTTGTTCCATAAACATAACTTAAATCCTAATTTATTGATCAAGATTGCTGAAAGTTCCACTTTTATAGTCAATTTTTAATGGGAAGGGTTTGGATCTCAGTCCTAAACATTTTTTTAGGGGGTACCTAGGTAAGTATAATATGCATACAGAACATTTCACATTTCATACTTCTCTTTTTTTTCTTGTGGAGGGGCGAGAAAGTGCAATTTCTCCTCAATTTCACATTTCTTTTCTCTGTTGAGGGATTAAGATAGAAACCTGAAAGTCCTCATTGGTAGCATTCTACTGCAAACATTTTGAGATTACACTGGTTACAGAAGTAGGGCTAGTAGAAATCTGTGGAAAAGCCTACTTTATTAATGTACATATGTAATATAAGCATAACAAATAATAAAATGAACAGTGTTTTACAGTAATTATGTTTATGATTGTCAATGACGTGTAAAATGCTGCTACAATTGATATTGGCAACAGTCAAGTATGATCTATCATGTTGTCACAGGCAGCACAAACATAATATTAGGGCATGAAGACCTTGGCCTCTAGTTATCAACGTGTCTACTTACCTGCCTTCGCCGGCCCAATACGCCCGCCTAAGCTCGCCTACTATCGCCGCTGCGGACCTGAAAAATCTTGCCAAAGTTATCAATAAATCTATCAAAAAGCCACACACCAAGTACAGGGCGATGAGCAGCGGACTGTGATAGTTATCACTCATCCGATCTCGCTGCTCTTCGGCTTTTGACAGCTTTATTGACAAGCTGTCACTAAGCACCCACACTAACTATACTGTTCTACCCCCTATACCGGCGCCCCCGGAGCCCCCGCAACTAAATAAAGTTATTAACCTCCAAACCGCCGCACCTAGACCCCGCCGCAACTATAATAAATGTATTAACCCCTAAACCGCCGCTCCCGATCCCCGCCGCCACCTATATTAAACTTATTAACCCCTAATCTGCCCCCCCACACCGTCGCCACCTATAATACATTTATTAACCCCTATCCTGCTCCCCCTACACCGCCGCAACCTATAATACATTTATTAACCCCTATCCTGCCCCCCTACACCATCGACACCTATAATAAACTTATTAACCCCTATCCTGCCCCCCCTACACCGTCGCCACCATAATAAAATTATTAACCCCTAAACCTAAGTCTAACCCTAACCCTAACACCCCCCTAACTTAAATATTAATTAAATAAATCTAAATAAATGTAACTCTTATTAAATTAATGATTCCTATTTAAAACTAAATACTTACCTTTAAAATAAACCCTAAGATAGCTACAATGTAATTAATAATTACATTGTAGCTATTTTAGGATTTATATTTATTTTACAGGTAACTTTGTATTTATTTTAGCTAGTTAGAATAGTTATTAAATAGTTATTAACTATTTAATAACTACCTAGCTAAAAGAAATACAAAATTACCTGTAAAATAAATCCAAACCTAAGTTACACTTAAACCTAACACTACACTATCATTAAATTAATTAAATAAATTACCTACAAATAACTACAATTAAATACAATTAAATAAACTAACTAAAGTACAAAAAATAAAAAAGCTAAGTTACAAAAAATAAAAAAAAAAAAGTTAAAAACATTTAAAAAATATTACAACAATTTTAAGCTACTTACACCTAATCTAAGCCCCCTAATAAAATAACAAATCCCCCCAAAATAAAAAAAATTCCCTACCCTATTCTACATTAAAAAGTTACCAGCTCAATTACCTTTACAGCTCTTTTTTCTGTAAAAAAAAATACAACCCCCCCAACATTAAAACCCACCACCCACATACCCCTACTCTAACCCAAACCCCCCTTAAATAAACCTAACACTACCCCCTGAAGATCATCCTACCTTTAGCCGTCTTCAGCCAGCCGACCACCGATGGAACCGAAGAGGAGATCCGGAGCGGCAGAAGTCATCATCCAAGGGGCGCTGAAGAAGTCTTCCATCTTATTGAAGCAATGTGAAAAATAAAATTAAGCGCTCGAAGCACGGGTGTGTCTAAGTTATGTGTAGTTAAACGTAAAATAAAGTGTCCAGTCTGCAATCAATAAAATGATGTTATATAGGTAGTGTTTAGAAGATTTTTATATATATATATATATATATATATATATATATATATATATCAGAACAGAGACAGAGGCATAGGTTTGGTATCAAAAGGAAAATTCCAAGTGGCAATTTATTATACTAGTAAAATCAGAGATGTCTAGATTTTTAAAACGATACAATGTAAAATAAAGGGACGTCTCCCTTAAATAATGTATAGATACATATAAAATAAGCATAAAAAACGATATGAAAAGTACTTGCGCTTTATCAAAAAGAGTAACGATGTCCCAAGATATTAGCTTGCCAACTGGTAAGAAAGTAACTGTTCAGTTGCAGGCCTTAATTGCCTGGTTTGTGTGGTTGGCGTTACTGGTGGAAAGAAAAGAGCGCCTTTTTATGTAGAGATGATGTGACGTCACGTTACCGTGGTAACCCCTATTCCTAAATCTGTAAGGAAGTCCTTGGGGATTAGAAGATAGTCTTTGCGCTCACAAAAATTGATAGCTTGGTTGTCGTTAGGAACAACTAGCAGGATCTTGAAATGTAGAAGTTGGTCTTTGCGGTCGCTATTGGCGACTGGGTTATCCTTTGTTGAAGGACTTGGCGGTCGCAAATAGCGACTAAAACAAACATATGGATCCTTCCAGTTGAATATTAAGTGGTCGTTAGTAACGACTAGAGGATAATTGGATGTGTGAGAAGATCTTTGCGGTCGCTGGTAGTGACTGGGTTATCCTTTGTTGAAGGACTTGGCGGTCGCAAGTAGCGACTGAGAAATTCTTTAGTTGAAGGTCAGGTGGTCATTAGGAACGACTAGCAGGATCTTGAAATGTAGAAGTTGGTCTTTGCGGTCGCTAGTGGAGACTGGGTTATCCTTTGTTGAAGGACTTGGCGGTCGCAAATAGCGACTAGAACAAACTTAAGGATCCTTCCAGTTGAAGATTAGGTGGTCGTTAGTAATGACTAGAGGATCCTAGGATGTGAAAGACGGTCTTTTCGGTCGCTAGTAGCGGCTGGGTTATCCTTTGTTGAAGAACTTGGCGGTCGCAAGTAGCGACTAAGAAATTCTTTGGAGACGGTCAGTTGTGTGGTTGCTAGTAGCGACTAGGAGTTTCTTTTGTAGATAAGTTGGTGCCAAACAGCACAGCAGTTGGTAAAGTTAGTTGTCAGTTGGTGCCAACATGCACATAGAGATTCAAATAGAAAGTCCTGATTCATTGCAATGCACATGGTTAGTGCCTATAATTTCCTTTTCTCTACGTACTGCATTCCATCTGATTGAAGTCATCATCCAGGCGGCGCTGAAGAAGTCTTCCATCCGATTGAAGTCATCATCCAAGCGGCGTCTTCAATCTTCATCCATCCGGAGCGGAGCGGAGCCATCTTCAGACGAGCCTACGCGGAGCCATCTTCTTCCACCGACGATTGAACGACGATTGACGGTTCCTTTAAGTGACGTCATCCAAGATGGCGTCCCTCGAATTCCGATTGGCTGATAGGATTCTATAAGCCAATCGGAATAAGGTAGGAAAAATCTGATTGGCTGATCCAATCAGCCAATCAGATTGAAGTTCAATCCGATCGGCTGATCCAATCAGCCAATCAGATTGAGCTCGCATTCTATTGGCTGTTCCGATCAGCCAATAGAATGCAAGCTCAATCTGATTGGATCAGCCAATCAGATTTTTCCTACCTTAATTCCGATTGGCTGATAGAATCCTATTAGCCAATCGGAATTCGAGGTTAAAGGAACCGTCATTCGTCGTTCAGTCGTCGGTGGAAGAAGATGGCTCCGCGTAGGCTCGTCTGAAGATGGCTCCGCTCCGGATGGATGAAGATTGAAGATGCCGCCTGGCTGGATGATGACTTCAATCGGATGGAAGACTTCTTCAGCGCCGCCTGGATGATGACTTCTGCCGCTCCGGATCTCCTCTTCGGTTCCATCGGTGGTCGGCTGGCTGAAGACGGCTAAAGGTAGGATGATCTTCAGGGGGGTAGTGTTAGGTTTATTTAAGGGGGGTTTGGGTTAGAGTAGGGGTATGTGGGTGGTGGGTTTAAATGTTGGGGGGGTTGTATTTTTATTTTACAGGCAAAAGAGCTGTTTTCTTTGGGGCATGCCCCGCAAAAGGCCCTTTTAAGGGCTGGTAAGGTAATTGAGCTGGTAACTTTATAATGTTGAATAGGGTAGGGAATTTTTTTATTTTGGGGGGATTTGTTATTTTATTAGGGGGCTTAGATCAGGTGTAAGTAGCTTAAAATTGTTGTAATATTTTTGAAATGTTTGTAACTTATTTTTTTTTATTTTTTTGTAACTTATTTTTTTATTTTTTATACTTTAGTTAGTTTATTTAATTGTATTTAATTGTAGTTATTTGTAGCTAATTTATTTAATTAATTTAATGATAGTGTAGTGTTAGGTTTAATGGTAACTTAGGTTAGGATTTATTTTACAGGTAATTTTGTATTTCTTTTAGCTAGGTAGTTATTATATAGTTAATAACTATTTAATAACTATTCTAACTAGCTAAAATAAATACAAAGTTACCTGTAAAATAAATATAAATCCTAAGATAGCTACAATATAATTATTATTTATATTGTAGCTATATTAGGGTTTATTTTAAAGGTAAGTATTTAGTTTTAAATAGGAATAATTTAGTTAATAAGAGTTATAATATTTAGATTTATTTAATTAATATTTAAGTTAGGGGGGTGTTAGGGTTAGACTTAGGTTTAGGGGTTAATAATTTTATTATAGTTGCGGCGGTGTAGGGGGAGGCAGGATAGGGGTTAATAAGTTTAATATAGGTGGCGGCGGGGTCTGGGAGCGGCGGTTTAGGGGTTAAACAATTTATTATAGTTGCGGCGATGTCCGGGAGCAGTTTAGGGGTTAATAACTTTATTTTGTTGCGGCGGTGTAGGGGGGGACAGATTAGGGGTTAATATGTATAATGTAGATTGCGGTGGGCTCCGGGAGCGGCGGTTTAGGGGGTAATACATTTATTTAGTTGCGGCGGTGTAGGGGGGACAGATTAGGGGTGTTTAGACTCGGGGTACATGTTAGGGTGTTAGGTGCAGACATCTCCCATAGGAATCAATGGGATGTCGGGCAGCAGCGAACATGAGCTTTCGCTATGGTCAGACTCCCATTGATTCCTATGGGATCCGCCGCCTCCAGGGCCAGAAAAGTGCAGAGCGTACCTGCTAGTTTTTTGATAACTAGCAAAAGTAGTCAGATTGTGCCAAACTTGTGTGCGGAACATCTGGCGTGACGTAAGAATAGATCTGTGTCGGACGGAGTCCGGCGGATCGAAGCTTACGTCACAAAATTCTACTTTTGCCGGTGTAAAGGGCTTGATAACTAAGGTGAATAAGCCTCGCCACAAATACGCTGCGGAATTCCAGCGTATTTGAGGTTGACGGCTTGATAACTAGAGGCCCTTGTATCTGCATATCTAGGCATACCCAAACCTGCAAGTGTTGGTAGGATCCATGTGAGCTAGATGCTAAGAGCTGAAGTGTGTTAGTTTCAAGTGATGCTTGAATAGATTTTAACCAAATATGAAAATACAGTGTTCAACTGAGTATTTTACAAATGAACAGTGCCATAAACAGAGCTATGGTGTTGTTTCTCCTGTGACAAAAGCATTAACTAACTACAGCTCAGGAGAAAATGAGTTACTGTGTTCAAGGGTAGGGTGTTATTGTAGAAAACATGCGATGTTACATCAGTTTGTAACTTCCATGAAAACACATTTCTATTGAAATATCATCACTTATTTGGTAACAGTTGTAATCCATTGAAATATCACAAAAAAACTGTTACAAATGGACTACAAGAAATTTGATTAGAGCACATGTCAAAGGAAAAGAACTATCCTTTAACATGTGTCCCTGATAGGTCACTGTGTCACACCTGCTACAAATAATGTTTGTGATTGAAAAAGACACACACATGTAGTAGAGAGAGAATTTTATATTACCCGAAGATTCTCTTCAGAAGGTTGACTTAGCTTGTGCTGTCCTTGGTGTCTCACCTGCATCCAAAATTAGGAAGATAAGTGCAGATAAAAGACAAAGGGCTAGATTACAAGTGGTGTTCTATTTAATGCTTTTGCTAGACGATAAACATCTTTTTATGTGCATATTACAAGTTGAAAGTAAAACTTTTACGTGCAAGTGAAACCTGATGCGTGATAACCATTGGACTTTGGATATCATGATCATGCTAACGCATTCACCCCATAAAGTTTAATGAAGAGCGTAGAAGAGAAAAACACAGTTATCATCCATACGGGAGCACCACACTCACTGGATAGTGCAATAAAATGTTGCGTTTATTATAAAAGTTAAAAATTAACCCATAATGTTTCAGAGTCCTCCTTACCCATTTATCAAATAAGTATGCATAAGATAAAAAAGATAAATCGTTATGTACAATGAACATGACATACAGTTTAAATACAAATCCATCCACTACTCAATTGCACCAAACCAGCACACGCCATGACACATCCTTGTTAAGCCACACCCCTATGACCTACAACAGTCATTTCATTGGGGAGCTCATCACTACAATACACCCATTATACAAAATACCAATATCTAACAGTGCAATATAATACGCTGAAAACATTTTTTACTGCAAAGAGAGCACCTGACTAAATCCACACCCCCCACAGCCTCCTTATTGGATAACTTATACAGGTATATTACACTTTCACTGTTGTTGTAAACAACTGCACATGTGATCAAAGTCATTAAACTAGTAGATGACTGTCAGTAAATAGTAAACAATATTCTAACACATCAATTAAAATTATAATAGAAAATAATAAACATTATTGTGTTTCAGTATAAATCATACTGAATAATACTAATGGAAACAATGATTGGTTCTTTGTACAGGAATCATAGCATCACCACTGCAAAGCACCCACTCCTACAAAATTGAGTTAATGCCAGTTTTTTGTTGTTCCATAAGAAAAGAACTGTATTTTTTTTTTTTTTTTACAATACTCATAACAAAAATGTTAAAAAGTACACTAACACCCATAAACTACCTATTAAGCCCTAAACCACCATCCCCCTTCATCACAAATACTTTATTAAACTTATTAACCCCTAATCCTCTGCCCACCCACATAGCCAACACTAAAATAAATTATTAACCCATAAACCGCCGACCCCCCAAATCGCCAACACAAAATAAACCTATTAACCCCTAAACCACCGGACCCCACATTGCAACTACTATAATAAACCTATTAACCCCTAAACTGTCAGCCCCGCACTTCGCAACTACTATAAAAAAGTTATTAACCCATAAAACCGCGGTCCCACCACATCGCAACTACTAAACTAAACCTATTAACCCCTAAACTGCTGACCCCCCACATCGGACACACTAAATAAAACTATTAACCCCTAAACCTAACACCCCTCTAACTTTAAATTAAATTTACAATATAACTATCTTAAAAATAAATACAAACTTACCTGTGAAATACAAAATCTAAGCTTAAACTATAAATAAACCTAACATAATTAATTTAAAAAAAAGTTACAAAAAATAATAAAATTATCCAAAATAATAAAAATTAAACCTTATCTAATACCCCTATAAAAACAAAAAAGGCCCCCCCAAATAAAAACACCCCCTAATCTAACAATAAACTACCAATAGTCCTTAAAAGGCCTTTTGTACAAAGAACCCCCTAACAATTAAACCCCCCAAAATAAAAAACCTAACTCTAAAAAACCTAAATTACCCATTGCCCCTAAAGCATTTGTATGGGCATTGCTCTTAAAAGGGCAATCAGCTCTTTTGCTGCCAATTAAAATAAAAAATCCCTAATCTGTATGTTCTACCCCTAAATAATAAAAGATACATTCTCATGGAACCTTATATATTCCAGATTATATGCAACTCACTTAATCCTTAATATTGTTGGGTTTCTTATGTGTCCCTTTATTTGCACATAGTAATGTAGCTGTTCATGAGGACTGAATAGTCTGAAGCTTATAGTACTTTGCTGAGTGTATTGCCCTGAAATTATGCTTTGTCTATATGTAATACTATGTGTGTGTATGTATGTATGTATGTGTATGTATATATATATATATATATATATATATATATATATATATATATATATATATATATATGTGTGTGTGTGTGTGTGTGTATGTATATGTATGTGTATACTTTTTACTTCTTGTTTTTGTACTCTGGTGATACACAGCTGAGAGTCTTCTATACATCAAATATGTCAGTTTATTCTCATTACCCTGAAAGTGAGAGTGGCTGGAGTGTTAATCCTTGATTACTGGTAGAAAGCACAAATTCACCATATTGAATATCTGATCATGCAGTAGACATGCATTATGTTATCTATCATAACATGTAACTGTATATACTATTACAACTGCAATGATGTACCCCATGTTATATACCATATGTTTATTGTTAGGTTGCTGATACTATAATTTTCTTATTATCGCTAGATTTGCAGTCCAAACTCTCTTTGTGCTCATATAGTATTAACAACTTAAACACTTGAAAATCATTGAGTTGTAACTATATGTAGTTTCTTTGTTAATACCATAGTCTTCTCAGTCTATAGAATTGATGTTATTGTTGTTCCTAAGCGAAAGTGCTAAATTTCAAAACACAGTCTATAGCCCAGCTCTATTTCAACTAGATAGGGATCCTCCTCAGAATCTACACTGTAGTTTCCTATATCATATAAACCTATACAGTTCTTCATATGTAGAGCTGTTTAATCCGTCAAGTATATATATATTTAAGCAAATAACAAAAAACAAAAACAAAATGAGGTTTGTCTTGAGGCCCAAAAGAGGTCTACTTTAGTCCAGTAACCTTCATTATTAGTTTAATTTTGAATAAGGTCCAAGTGTGGCCTTCTGGGTACCTAGGAAGGTTTACATTTAATATGGCAAGCTATTTTACTACTGCATGATAACATTGTTTCCTAATGTTTATTTCTTGTATTTTCCACAAACATTTGCCTAATGTTTATTTCTTGTATTTTCCACAAACATTTGACATTGAAATTTATTTGAAAGTTATTGTGTTTTTTTCACTTGTACAGGGAGTGCAGAATTATTAGGCAAATGAGTATTTTGACCACATCATCCTCTTTATGCATATTGTCTTACTCCAAGCTGTATAGGCTCGAAAGCCTACTACCAATTAAGCATATTAGGTGATGTGCATCTCTGTAATGAGAAGGGGTGTGGTCTAATGACATCAACACCCTATATCAGGTGTGCATAATTATTAGGCAACTTCCTTTCCTTTGGCAAAATGGGTCAAAAGAAGGACTTGACAGGCTCAGAAAAGTCAAAAATAGTGAGATATCTTGCAGAGGGATGCAGCACTCTTAAAATTGCAAAGCTTCTGAAGCGTGATCATCGAACAATCAAGCATTTAATTCAAAATAGTGAACAGGGTCGCAAGAAGCGTGTGGAAAAACCAAGGCGCAAAATAACTGCCCATGAACTGAGAAAAGTCAAGCGTGCAGCTGCCAAGATGCCACTTGCCACCAGTTTGGCCATATTTCAGAGCTGCAACATCACTGGAGTGCCCAAAAGCATAATGTGTGCAATACTCAGAGACATGGCCAAGGTAAGAAAGGCTGAAAGACGACCACCACTGAACAAGACACACAAGCTGAAACGTCAAGACTGGGCCAAGAAATATCTCAAGACTGATTTTTCTAAGGTTTTATGGACTGATGAAATGAGAGTGAGTCTTGATGGGCCAGATGGATGGGCCCGTGGCTGGATTGGTAAAGGGCAGAGAGCTCCAGTCCGACTCAGACGCCAGCAAGGTGGAGGTGGAGTACTGGTTTGAGCTGGTATCATCAAAAATGAGCTTGTGGGGCCTTTTCGGGTTGAGGATGGAGTCAAGCTCAACTCCCTGTCCTTCTGCCAGTTTCTGGAAGACACCTTCTTCAAGCAGTGGTACAGGAAGAAGTCTGCATCCTTCAAGAAAACATGATTTTCATGCAGGACAATGCTCCATCACACGCGTCCAAGTACTCCACAGCGTGGCTGGCAAGAAAGGGTATAAAAGAAGAAAATCTAATGACATGGCCTCCTTGTTCACCTGATCTGAACCCCATTGAGAACCTGTGGTCCATCATCAAATGTGAGATTTACAAGGAGGGAAAACAGTACACCTCTCTGAACAGTGTCTGGGAGGCTGTGGTTGCTGCTGCACGCAATGTTGATGGTGAACAGATCAAAACACTGACAGAATCCATGGAAGGCAGGCTTTTGAGTGTCCTTGCAAAGAAAGGTGGCTATATTGGTCACTGATTTGTTTTTGTTTTGTTTTTGAATGTCAGAAATGTATATTTGTGAATGTTGAGATGTTATATTGGTTTCACTGGTAAAAATAAATAATTGAAATGGGTATATATTTGTTTTTTGTTAAGTTGCCTAATAATTATGCACAGTAATAGTCACCTGGACACACAGATATCCCCCTAAAATAGCTATAACTAAAAACAAACTAAAAACTACTTCCAAAACTATTCAGCTTTGATATTAATGAGTTTTTTGGGTTCATTGAGAACATGGTTGTTGTTCAATAATAAAATTAATCCTCAAAAATACAACTTGCCTAATAATTCTGCACTCCCTGTATGTCTCATGTTTAACTTCAATAAAAAAACAAAAAAAAAACAAAAACAAATCCCTAATCTAAAAAAAAAAACACTCAAAAAAATGAAAAACTAACCTGATGCTAACCCCAAAAAATGTACTCACAGTTCCTGAAGTCCGGACATCCATCTTCATCCAGGCTGCGACAATTCTTCATACAGGCGGCGACATCTTCATCCATCTCAGGGGCATCTTCTATCTTCATCCCAGTGGCATTGGGCTGTGGTGGCGCAGAGCTGAGATGATCCGGCGGTGACGACGACATCCAGCGTGGAGCCTCTTCTTCATGCAATCTCAGCCGCACACTGAAGATTGAATGCAAGATACCCCTTTTTAAATTTGGGGTACCTTGCTTTCCTATTGGCTGAAATATTCAAATCAGAGAGCTGTTTAAATCTTATTGGCTTTTAAAATCAGGGGGGCAGTGATTTAGGGGTTAATCACTTTATTTAGTGTCGACAATGTCGTGTGGCGGTAGATTAGGGGTATTTAGACGAGGGGTTTACGTTAAGTTTTTTTTTACATAATCTTCTTGTCCCCATAGACATCAATGGGGATTGCGTTGTAGCGATCACCATTCTGCGATCGCAGGTTTTAGTTTTTTCCATTGATTTCTATGGGAGAATACATGCACAAGCATGTCAAGTCAGGACTTGGCTTTTGTGCGGTATGGAGCTTAACACACCATAGCGCACAGCACAAAACGGTTTTTGTGTAATTTGTAATGGCAGCGCTATGGATATAGCGCGCAACTTGTAATCTTGGTAATAGTTTGTTATCCTTTTTTTTCTTAAAGGTACAGTAAAGTCTAAATTAAACTTTAATTATTCATATAGAACTTGTAATTTTAAACAATTTTTTCAAGTTACCTGTATTGTCAAATTTGCTTTGTAATCTTTTGCATCCTTTGTTGAAGAGTAAATCTAGCAGTTAGCAGTATTTGTCAGCAGTGTTTGCAACTATGCCTAACACTGCTATATACAATGTTAGTAACAATGCTGCCACATGGCTAGAGACATGTGCACGCTCTTGAACTAACCTAGGATTATTCTTTAACGTAAATGTAAAGTTTAATGAATAAGTGCCAGGATGCCAAAGGGGGCACGCAACAATTGGAGGAAGCCGGATTTGTCATTGCTGTGCTAACTGCAGCAGGAGTCGGTCTGCTTTACATAAAGAAAAGTTAAGTATTTTAAAAAGAAGCTTCAATATAAAGTTTAAGGAATTAATGTCCCCTTGTTTTTAAGAGTATTTTTAGATACTGAACACTTATTCATTAAACTTTACATTCACTTTAAGAAAGGATAGCAAGAGATCTAAGCAAAATTTATAATAGAAGTACATTGAAACACTGTTTAAAACATCATGATTTATCAAAATAATTTAAGTTTCATTTTGACTTTACTGTCTTTTTAAATACTTTTTTATTTTATCTTATTTTTTTAAGTTTTTAAACAATGAATGATGAGATGTAGAGGCATAAGTGGAATGAGAAGGGCAGAATGAGTTAGAGGGGGAGAAAGAAAATTGATGTGATAAGAACAGAGGGAATAAAAGTAGAAGGAGACGAGTGAGAAGGGTAAAGAAAGTGAAGGCTGAGTGAAAGAGGGAGTCACAGGAGAAAAGATAGAGACAGGGAAAGAGGCAGTAATATAGTTTTTCAACTCTGAAATAAAGAATAGGTGAAATAACCAGCTGATGAATGAGATCAGGTTAGTAAACCATGGTTACTGATCCACTGATTATTTTACCTTTGCTCTAGTTCCAATGGTAAAAAAAACTAGCCCGTTGGTGTGCCTTAAAGACTGAAGTTGAAAAACACTGAGTTAGAGAACATGGAGAGGGAGAAGGACAGGTGGATAGTGACCGGGGACCCAATTATATTTTGATAAGGGAACAAGGTTCCTAGCTATGGAACCTGTCTACCTGTCTTTGTGGTGAGTAGGCATGGTAGCTATTGGTCTGCTGTCTACATTTATCATTGCACAAGGAAAACCAAAGCTCAATAGTTAGAGAGGACAATGGAAAACTATAATCGTATTACTTAACTATCATACACCCCATTAAGAGTGTAATTTCTTCTGCTGCTTATGTTTACATAGGCTTGTCTATAGTGTAGACAACAGTATAGAAAATGTCAGTCTAGGTGGGGATACCACAGCCTAATTCAGCTATTTCAAATGCTGAAATAAGTTTAAATGATCTAACTTTAAACAATGTAATGCACTTTAGCAGGTAAAATGGAACATTGGGAATAATGACATTTTTGGGGGGAACCGTCTTCCCTTTACATTACTCCCAATAATTGCGAAATCGTTTTTTAAAAACCTAACACCCTAACATAAACCCCTAGTCTAATAACCCCTAAACCGCCATTCCCCCATATCGTCAATGCTAAATAAAGCTATTAACCCCTAAACTGCTGCCCCCACATCGCAACTACTAAAATAAAGCGATTAACCCCTAAACTGCTGTCCCCCACATCGACAACACTAAATAAAAGTAATAACCCCTAAACGCCAGCCCCCACATTGCACCTACTAAAATAAACCTATTAACCCTTAAACCACTCCCCCCCCACAATGTGACTCACTAAATAAACATATTAATCCATAATCTGCTGGCCCCCCACATCGAGACAAACTAAATTAAGATATTAACCCCTAAACCTAACACCCCCTAATTTTAAATTAAACTTACAATAAAACTACCTTAAAATAAATAAAAAAATTACCTGTAAAATAAAAAAAAAATAAGCTTAAACTATAAATAAACCTAACATTACTATTTTAAAAAATAAGAGATTCCAAAAATAAAAAACCTAAATTACAAAATTTTAAAATCTTAACACTACGAAAAAAAATAAAACCTAACATTACAAAAAAATAACAAACTTTAAAATAAAAAAAGTAACAAAATCTAACATTACAGAAAAAAAAACTAATTATCCAAAATTAAAAAGTTATTCCTAATCTAATACCCAGTTTAAAATAAAAAACACCCCAAAATAAAAGCAGCCCCTAATCTAACAATAGACTACCATTAGCCCTTAAAAGTTCCCCTAACAGTACAACCCCCCCACCCAACCACCCAAAATTAAAAAGACCTAACTTAAAAAAAAACTAATCTACCCATTGACCCTAAAGGGGCATTTGTATGGGCATTGCCCTTAAAAGGGCAATCAGCTCTTTTAGTGCCCATGAAAATACCTATCACTAACCCCAAAATAAGTACTCACCATTCCTCAAGTCTGGCTGCAAAGGTCTTTTTCCAGATGACTCCATCCTCATCCAGCACGGGACCATCTTCAATCTTCATCCCGGTGGTGCGGAGCGGAAGTGCAATCATCCCACGTGGAGAATTCTCTTCATGCGATCGTCTGCCGTACACTGAAGTTTGAATGCAAGTACCCCTTTTATATTGGGGTACCTTGCATTCCAATTGGCTGAAAAATTCAAATCAACCAATATGATGAGAACTAAAGATAGATACTCCCTTTATAACCCATTCCCCAGTTTTGTATAATCACAAGTTCGCCAGAAACACAAGTTATGAAGCAGCAGTCTAAAGACCGCTGCCCCATAACTTGTCCGCCTGCTTTGAGGTGGCGGACAGAAATCAACCCGATCAAATATGATCCGGTTGATTGACACCCCCTGCTAGCAGCCGATTGGCCGTGAATCTGCAGGGGCCGGCATTGCACCAGCAGTTCACAGCATATGCTGTTGGCATTTATCGATGTGCGGCGGACATGATACGTCCGTCATAAATAGACCCCTTAAAAGTTTAATTTTCACTAGACTGTCCTTTAAATTAAAATACCCTGTGCTCCGGCTGCCCACTTTAAAATGATTTTTTTTGTGAGCTAACGGTTTGAACTGTACTCCAATCAGTGCTCTAGCTACAAAAAAATTATACAAAATTATGTGAGTGCCCTATGGCTAGAGCACTAATTGGAGAAGAGTTCAAACCGTTAGCTCACAAAAAAAATATTTTAGAAGTGGGGTATTTGAATTTTAGCTCTACATTAAAAAGTAAGTTATAGCATATCTTCATTACAACTGATTAATTAAACTCCATCTAAAATATGACAAACACACTGGATTTATTTATATAAAGGGTAAAGTTTAAAGGGACATGAAACCCAATCTTTTTTTCTTTTGTGATTTAGAAAGAGCATGCAATTTTAAACATTTTTTTTAATTTACTTATATTATCTAATTTGCTTCAGTCTCTGGGTATACTTTTTATGAAAAGCATATCTAGATAGGCTCAGCAGCTGCTGATTGGTTGCTGCACATAGATGCCTTGTGTGATTGGCTCACCTATGTGCATTGCAATTACTTCAACAAAGAATATCTAAAGAATAAAGCAAATTAGATAATAGAAGTTAATTGGAATGGTGTTTAAAATTGTATTCTCTACTTGAATCATGAAAAATAAATTTGGGGTTTAGTGTCCCTTTAACATCACTTTAAATGGATTGGATATAGCATGTCATTTTAACAACTTTCCAAATTATTTATTTAATCAATTTTGCATAGTTCTGTTGGTATATTTTATTATAAGAGTAATCCTATCTAAGCTTAGGAGCATGTACAAGTATTTAGCTATCTGGCACCAGTGTTTGCAACAATGTTTATAGCAATGTTATACATTGTTGCAAACACTGCTACCTAAATTGCAAAAGACACTCTATGCAACAGTGTTTGCAACTATGTATAACATTGCTATAAACATTGTTGCAAACACTGCTGCCAGATGACTTAAAGGGACATTGAACCCAATTTTTTTCTTTCATGATTCAGATAGAGCATGTAATTGTAAGCAACTTTATAATTTACTTCTATTATCAATTTTTCTTCATTCTCTTGCAATCTTTATTTGAAAAGAAGGCATCTCAGCTAAGGAGCCAGCAAATTGTGGGTTCAGAACCATGGACAGCACTTGTTTAAAGGTGCTGTCCAATCAGCAAGGACAACCCAGGTTGTTCACCTAAAATGGGCCCGGCAGAAACTTACATTCTTGCTTTTCAAATAAACATACCAAGAAAATGAAGACAATTTGATAATAGGAGTAAATTAGAAAATTGCTTAAAATTGCATGCTCTATCTAAATCACAAAATAAATGTTTTGGCTACAGTGTCCCTTTAAGACTTTCTTGAACTCACCTAAGATTACTCTTTAAAAACGGATACCAAGGGAACTAAACAAAATTGATAATAGAAGTAAATTGAAAAGTTGTTTAAAATGTAATGCTTTATCTAAACCGTGGATGTTAAATTTTGACTTTACTGTCCTTTCCATTCTAGAAGATTCTCTAACTGCAAATAAATCACGTTAAGCACATTTTGGAGGGGTGCTTAATGTTTCTTAATGCACAGAAATTATCTTTAATATCACACAGTTGCCACCAAAGTTTTCCACAATAGTCCAACAAAATCACCTACACTGAAAGTATCAGCCTTTTAGGTGAAACACACTAAATATTATACACATTTAAATAAAATAATGTTCATTGTAATATGTTTAATATGAAAAAAATGCGTAATTTGCCAAAAAAAATGCTTAAACATAAATAAGTAGTTTGACAACTTTGCATAATTAAATTTCAGGGCATCTTTTTTAAGGATAGGGTATTTTTTATTTTTACTTGCAAAAGAGATATATCGCTGATGCCCTTTCTTTCATGTAATTGGCAAGAGTCCATGAGCTAGTGACATATGGGATATACATTCCTACCAGGAGGGGCAAAGTTTCCCAAACCTCAAAATGCCTATAAATACACCCTTCACCACACCCACAATTCAGTTTTACAAACTTTGCCTCCTATGGAGGTGGTGAAGTAAGTTTGTGCTAAGATTTCTACGTTGATATTTGCTTCTCAGCATTGTTGAAGCCTGATTCCTCTCAGAGTACAGCGAATGTCAGAGGAACTTGAAGGGAGTATCACTTATTGAATACGATGATTTCCCTAACGGGGGTCTATTTCATAGGTTCTCTATTATCGGTCGTAGAGATTCATCTCCTACCTCCCTTTTCAGATTGACAATATACTCTCATATACCATTACCTCTACTGATAACTGTTTCAGTGCTGGTTTGGCAATCTGCTATATGTGGATGGGTGTCTTTTTGGTAAGTATGTTTTTTATTACTTAAGACACCTCAGCTATAGTTTGGCACTTTATGCATTTATATAAAGTTCTAAATATATGTATTGTACTTATATTTGCCATGAGCCAGGTTCATGTATTTCCTTTTTGCAGACTGTCAGTTTCATATTTGGGGAAGTTAATACTAAGAAATATTTTTCTTACCTGGGGTTTAGTCTTTTTTACAATTGACTACTTTGTTTCAAATTGCGGGCTGACTTAGGCTCATGGGTGCGCCAAATGCTACACTTTATTGTGTCATTCTTGGCGCAAGAATTTTTTGGTGTGAAAGGCACGTCCTTTGACGCAAGTTTGTAATTTCCGGTGTCATTATTGACGCAGAAGTTCACACAGGGTTGCGTCTTTAGTGATGCAAATGTGTCATTTCCGGAAAAAATTTCAGTTACGTTGTGCGTCATACTTGCCGCTAAATTTTTTCAATATTTATTTGCCCCATTGCTTTTGCCTCTTGCCTTTTCTATGTCAGATTGCTATGCTATTTGCATTTTTTTCCCATTCCTGAAACTGTCATATAAGGAAATTGACAAATTTTGCTTTATATGTTGTTTTTTATTTTACATTTTGCAAGATGTCTCAATCTAATCCTGCCTCAGAAGTATATGTTGGAACTTTGATGCCTGATGTCGGTACTACTAAAGCTAAGTGCATTTTATTTCCGAATGTCATTGTATGATAAACTTTTACATGCAGATATTGTATCCATCAGTTTATAGTACATTTACTGTTGTTGTTCCTTCAACTTTTAATTAATGTACATGTTGTTCCTTCAACTTTTAATGTACATGTTATACCTATGAAATTTTAAGAATTTGTTTCTGATTCTATTCAGATGGCTTTTGTCTGCTTTTCTGCCTTCTAATTATTATAAAGGTCTTTTAAAACTTCTCATACGGTTGATGAAATTTCAAATGACCGACAATGTATTGAATTATCCTTTTCTGATGAGGATCTATCTGATTCAGAAGATCTTTCCTCTGATATTGACACTAACAAATCTACTTATTTATTTAAAATGAAGTATTTTTGTTCTTTGTTAAAAAAAGGTGTTAATTATTTTGGATATCATAGAAACTAGTGCTCTTGATATTAGAACTAGTAAATTCTGTTTTTTAAACCTCCTGTGATTGCTCCAGAGGTTTTTTTTTTTCTGTTCCTGATGCTATTTCTCTTATGATTTCTAAGGAATGGAATTAGCAGGGTACTTATTTTATTCCTTCTTCAAGGTTTTAAAAAAATGGTATCTTTTACCAGCAATTTCTATAGAAATTTGGGAAAAGATCCTCAACTTGTTGGAGCTATTTCTACTCTTGCTGAATTCTTTTAGATAGGAGACTTGAATCTTATCTAAGGAAAACTTATTTATATTCAGGTCATCTCAGGCCTGCATTCTCTTTGGCTGATGTTGCAGCTGCATCAACTTTTTTGTTGGAGATTTAGCACAACAAGAATTGGATTCTGATTTATTTAATATTGTTCGCTTTCTGCAACATACTAATCAGTTCTGATGCCATTTTTTATATCATTAAGATTGATGTTACATCTATGTCTATAGCTATTCTAAGCTACAAGCGTTTGAGGCTTAAATCTTGGATTGTTGTTATGACTTTTTAAGTCTAGATTGCTATTTTCTTCTTTCCAAGGTAATAAGAGACCTAAAGGTAAATATTAAGCTTCTAAATTGTTTTCGTTCTTTTTTTTTCAAAAAGGAACAAAAACCTAATCCTTCCCTATGGAATCTGTTTTCATTTGGAAACCTTCTTTAAATGGAATAAATCCAACCCATTTAAGAAACCAAAAAGCTAGCCCCTAAATCCCCATGAAGGTGTGACTCTCATTCCTGCTCAACTGGTAGGGGGCAGATTAAGGTTTTTTTCAAGAAAATTTTGAATAATTCGGTCCAAATAAATGGTTTCAGAGTATTGTCTCTCAGGGGTTTTGAATAAGATTCTGAATAAATCCTCCTGTGAGAAGATGTTTTTCTCTCACGTATCCCAGCAAATCCAGTTAAAGCTCAGGCTTTCCTGAAGTGTGTTTCAGACCTGGAGTTTTCAAGGGTAGTCATGCCAGTTCCTTTTCAGGGACAAGGTCTGTTTTTTTTTTATTCAAATCTATTATTTGTCTCAAAGAAGGAAATTTCATTCAGACCAATTCTGGATCTGAAAATTTTGAATCGTTATGTAAGAATACCAATGTTCAAATGGTGTCTTTCATTTAGCAAGGACATTTTAGGTCCATGTTGAATTGCAGGATGTATACCATTATATTCTGATTCATTCAGATCATTATCAGTTCCTAAGATTCTCTTTTCTAGACAAGCGTTACCAATTTGTTGCTTTTCCATTTTTTTGATTAGTAGCCGCTCAAAGAATCTTTTTTTTTTTTTAAATTTTTTGGTGCCCTTCTTTATGGAAACCAGAGAGCAGGGTATTGCGGTGTTTCCTTATTTGGATGATATTGGTACTAGCTCAGTCCTCCGTTCTGCAGAATCTCACGCTAATCAACCAGTGTTGTTTCTTCGGAAACATGGTTGGAGGATCAATTTACCAAAGAGTTTCTTGATTCCTCAGACTAAGGGTCACCTTTTTTAGGTTTCCAGATAGATTCAGTGTCCATGACTCTGTCTCTAACAGACAAGAGACATTTGAAAGTGGTTGCAGTCTGTCTGCACCTTCAGTCTCAGTCTTTTCCTTCGGTGGTTATGTGCATGGAAAATTTAGGTCTCATGACTGCAGCACTGGACGCATTTCCCTTTGCTCATTCTCACATGAGACCTCTCCAGCTTTGTTTGCTGCAATCCATGGTGCAGGGATTATATTAAGATATCTCAATTAATATGCTTAAATCCCAATATTTGACAATCTCTGACGTGGTGGTAAATCATCAGTGTTTAGTTCAAGGAGCTTCTTTGTTTGGCTAACCTGGACTATGATCTCTACAGATGCAAGTCTTTCAGGTTGGGGAGCTGTTTGGGGATCTCTGACAGCACAAGGGGTTTTGGAAATCTCAAGAGGTGAGATTACCAATCAATATTCTAGATCTCCGTGCTATTCGCAGAGCTCTTAAGTTTTGGCCTTTGTTGAAGAGAGAACTGTTCATTTATTTTTAAACAGACAATATCACATACAGTGACATTTCTCAATCAGCAGGGTTGGGCTCACAGTCCACAAGCTATGAAGAAGTATCTCAGATACTTGCTTGGGCGGAATCCAGCTCCTGTCTAATTTCTGCGGTGCATATCCCAGATATACACATTGGGAGGCGGATTATCTCAGCCATCAGACTTCACATCCTGGGGAGTGGTTCTTCTATCCAGATGTGTTTTCTCAGATTTTTCAAGATATTGGGTCTTCCACAGATAGATCTGATGGCCTCTCATCTAAACAAGAGACTTCCCAGATGCCTGTCCAGGTTCAGAGATTTTCAGGCGGAAAGCAGTGGGTGCGCTGACACTTCATTGGTGTTATTATCCTGCTTATATTTTGCCGCCTCTAGTTCTTCCTCCAAGAGTGAATTCTAGAATCATCATGGAACAATCGTTTGTGTTGCTGGTGGCTCCAGCATGGCCCCACAGGTTTTGGTATGCAGATCTTGTTCGGATGTCCAGTTGCCAACCTTGGCCATTTCTGTTAAGGCCGGACCTACAGTCTCAAGGTCTGTTTTTCCATCAGGATCTCAAATCATTAAATTTGAAGATATGGAAATTGAACATTTAGTGCTAAGTCATAGAGGTTTTCTAACTCAGTGATTAATACTATGTTACAAGCTCGTAAATCTATCACTAGAAAGATTTATTATTGAGTTTGGAAGACCTACATTTTATGCTATTCTTCTCATAAATTCTCTTGGCATTCTTTTAGAGTTGCAAGAATTTTTTAGTTTCTTCAGGATGGTTTGGATAAGGTTTTGTCTGCAAGTTCCTTTAAGGGACAAATCTCTGCTCTTTCTGTTTCATTCACAGAAAGATTGCTAAACTTCCTGATATTTACTGTTTTGTACAGGCTTTAGTTTGTATTTAAGCCTGTCATAAAATCAATCTCTCCTCCTTGGAGTCTTAATTTGGTTTTGAAGGCTTTACAGGCTCCTCCATATTGAGCCTATGCATTCTTTGGACATTGTAATACTTTCTTGGAAAGTATTGTTCCTTTTGGTCATCTCTTCTGCTAGAACAGTTTCTGAGCTATCTGCTTTTTCTTGTGAATCTCCTTTTCTGATTTTTTATCAGGATAAGGCGGTTTGGCGGACTTCATTTCTATTTTTTCCTAAGGTTGTGAATTCTAACAAGATTAGTAGAGAAATTGTTGTTCCTTCCTTGTGTCCTAATCCTAAGAATTTTTTGGAAAAGATCTTTTCATTCTTTGGATGTGGTGAGAGCTTTGAAATATTATATTTAAGCTACTAAGCAAAGACTTCAGTCTATTTATTATATTTTCTGGTCCTAGGAAAGGTCAGAAAAATGTCTGCTATTTCCTTGGTTTATTGATTAAAGCTTTTTGATTCTTCAAGCTTATTGGAGTCGGATTTAGCCCCGCTTCGGAGAATTTCATCTCATTCTACTAGATCAGTCGCCACTTTGTGGGCTTTTAAGAATGAAGCTTCAGTTGTTCAAATTTGCAAGCGGCAATTTGGTCTTCTTTACATACATTTACTTAATTCTACCATTTTAATATTTTTGCTTCTTAAGAAGCAGTTTTTGGTAGAAAAGTTCTTCAGTCAGTTGTTTCAGTTTGATTCTTCTGCTGATGTTTTAAGTTTTTCTTTTCTTCATGAGAATAACTTATATTTTGGGTTGTGGATTAATTTTTCAGCATATGACTGTTGTTTATTTTTTCCTCCCTCTCTAGTGACTCTTGCGTGGAGTTCCACATCTTGGGTATTTGATATCCCATATATCACTAGCTCATGGACTCTTGCCAATTACATGAAAGAAAACATAATGTATGTAAGAACTTACCTGATAAATTAATTTCTTTCATATTGGCAAGAGTCCATGAGGCCCACCCTTTTTTATGGTGGTTATGATTTTTTTGTATAAAGAACAATTATTTCCAGATTCCTCTGTTGATGCTTTTTACTCCTTTCTTTATCACCCCACTACTTGGCTATTTGTTAAACTGAATTGTGGGTGTTGTGAGGGGTGTATTTATAGGAATTTTGAGGTTTGGGAAACTTTGCCCCTCCTGGTAGGATTTTATATCCCATACGTCACTAGCTAATGGACTCTTGCCAATATGAAAGAAATTAATTTATCAGGTAAGTTCTTACATAAATTATGTTTTTCAGGGAACCTTTTCTTTCAGTTAGGGTATTTTTTTATGTTTACTTGCAAAAGAGCTTAATCGCTGATGCCCTTTTCATGGATTTTTTTTTAGGATAGGTATTTTATATTTTTACTTGCAAAACAGTATAATTGCTGATGCCCTTTCTAAGGATGGTGGTTTAGGGGTTAATAGTGTAGCAGGGTTAAATTCAGTGGGCTATGTGATTTTTAAGGGTTAATAGTGTAGCAGGGTTAAATTCAGTGGGCTATGTGATTTTTAAGGGTTAATAGTGTAGCGAGATAATTTGAGGTGGGCAATTTGGCAGTTAAGGCATTGTATAACGGGGTAATTTGTGGGTGGTTGTGTGTCGGTTTAGGAGTTAATATACATATAAATAACTGTCTTTTTAAGCAGATTACAATATACATTTTAGAATTGGTAAAAAATAGTTAAAGCTTTAAAATTGTTACTGTGTTTCACCTATACGTCTGAAATGTTCTTTGTTTGTGTGTCAGAATGAAATATTGTATTTTGGAAAATTGGGTATCAATTGAGTAATTGTTTGTGTGTTAAAGTACTGTAAGCACCCCCAAAAATGTGCTTCATGTGATTTATAGGTTTGGACATTGATAAACGTAGCTTGTTCAAAGTTCAGCTGCAATTGGTTTATTTGTGTTTAGGCATACATTTAAGCAACATTTAGCAATTTCTATATTAAAAATGTTATGAAGTCCCCATTAAGGTAACGTAGCATAACAGGTAAATTATTTCAATTTAAAAAACATCATCCTGTTAAGTTTTATATATTTTTCAGTATAAGGACATGCTTCTTGAAAAGATTCTTGAATGGGTATATACTTCATCATATCTTGAGGCAGCAGAAAAAAAACACAATTTCAATAGTTAAAATACTTTAAAATAGCGCAAATAAAGTATGAAAATACATTGCAAATTTGATTATAATATAAACAATCAAACATTTTATAGTGAACTGTTGAGTTTAATCTCCCTTAAAATAAAGTTACTTATCACATTGGATTAAAGTATAATAAGCTGAAAACTTAAAGGGATAGTCTAGTCCAAAACAAACTTTTGCAGGGCATGCAATTTTAAACAATTTTGCAATTTACTGCTATCACCAATTTTGCTTTGTTCCCTTGGTATTCTTAGTTGAAAGCTAAATCTAGGAGGTTCATATGCTAATTTCTAAGCCCTTGAAGGCCGCCTCTTAGCTCAGGGCATTTTGACAGTTTTTCACCACTAGAGGGTGTTAGTTCATGTGTTTCATATAGATAACACTGTGCTCATGCACGTGGAGTTCCTAGGAGCCAGCACTTATTGGCAAAAATGCAAGTCTGTCTAAATAACTTAAATAAGGGGGCAGTCTGCAAAGGCTTAGATACAAGATAATCACAGAGGTAAAAGGTGTATTAATATAACTGTGTTGGTTATGCAAAACTAGGGAATGGGTAATAAAGGGATTATCTGTCTTTTAAAATAATAAATATCCTGGTGTAGACTGTCCCTTTAATTTCCCTGTTAAATAGTTAATTACACATGGCAGAAAAAAAGTTTGCATTGCACTAGTTATTTATATTTTTTCCTGTATTTTAACCACTTGATTCCGTTAGGATGTTCTATGCTGTCCTAAAAGTGATGGGCTTAAACATCTTTAGGATGGAATGGAACGTTTGTGGTGTCCTGCTCTATTCTGAAAATAAACAGCGGCTACAGGCAGTTTCCCAGGAGCCAGTCAGCTCTGTTTTTGAAGCACATGATCGTGACTCATTTTCTTTTTTGTTTATGTTCAGAACTTGGACAGATCGGTCTGTCCTAAAGGGGTTAAAACTGTTCTTTAACTGGTCACACCAAAATAATTTTGCCAGATCTTTTACAATGCAAAAATAATTTTCTAATGCATCTATGTAAAAAATAATAATAATTATATATATATATATATATATATATATATATATAAAATACATAATACCCCTAAAGCCTTTTTAAGGAACTTGAGTGGTACTTATGACTTCTTTGTATCTAGAATAAAAATCCTTTAGAATAGTGCCCTATGCAAATTGTGTGTTGATTAGTGCTGCCTTTGAATTGGTGAATTACAAAATAAACATCTGTAAAATAAGGTCTAAATAACATTTCTTACAGCTAGTGAATAACAACACTTGCTGTTGTACTCTTCATAATAACCTCAGAAAATACTTTTTAAATAAAATGTCTCATTTTACGTTTATTTCAGATTTATAATTAAAAACCTAATTTGTTTTGAGGTAGCATTTTATCATTCTTAAAATGTTTTTTTTTTTCTTCTGTTAACAATCCTTTTCTATGAGCAGCATTAAGAACTATTGTTATGGTCAGGCTATAGATGTTTAATCCCTAAGAGCATACCTTAACTCAATATTTACAACAAATAAGGTACAAAAGGCCTTAGAAAAGCACATAATGCTCCAATATTGATGGTAAAAAAATACATAATTGGCTCCCTTGAAAGCATTATCAGACCGCAAATATTAACTCTCATAAAATTGTCCAATTAAAAAGGGAGAGAGGGAAAGAAACAATCCCCGCAAGGTTTTCTGTAGTTAAAGTGAGTTCACTGCAACTAATAATCTTGACAATTATTACAGATGTAAGTCATGTTCTTTATGCAAGAAGCATCTTTAAGTGTCTTATGTAAACAGAAGGTAACTAGGAATGGACAATAACTTTTTCATTTGGGGAAAAAATACTAAGTATATAGTATTTTCTATAACAAATATAAACTAATTTTCTCATTTTGCTTGGGATAATCTAGATTTTGTTCTTATAATATCAGGAAGCATAGTTTTAATGGGATTAAAGGGAATTTCTAATGAAATAATAAAAAGCTTTAATAGATTAGGGAATTTTATCATAAATACATGTTCATTGATCACTTTAACCTCAGCAATGGGACTAAACACATAATTAAGCACACTCAGGAGCTTCAGTGCATTGGCATAAACTAATAAGGGACAGCATTTGTACCTAGCTGTCAGTTATTGGCTCTGTCCTGCACAGATCAGCTATGGAATTGTGCCTAATGCCTATCATGTAAGTCTATGAGTCCTATTTAAAGGGAGATGGAACCCAACATTTTTCTTTCATGATTCAGGTAGAGAATACAATTTTAAAAATCATTCAAATTTACTTCTATTATTTAATATGCATCTATATGCAGCCACCAATCCACAGCTACTGAGCATATTTAGATATGCTTTCAACAAAGGATATCAAGAGAATGAAACAACTTAGATAATAGAAGTAAATAGAAAAGTTGCTTAAAATTTCAGGCTCTTTCTAAATCCTGAAAGAAAAGGAGAGATATACAGCTGCATTAGCAACCAACAATGCAGGATCTGCTTGTTGAAATTGATACTGCGCCCTCACCCCCTGCTCTCATGCTACCAAGAATATGAGAGCAGGTTCTGTCAGTCACCCTGGGGTGGTTTAGCTCCATCACCTTTGAGGTGGCAGAGATATTAAGAGAGAGAAGCTACAACCTCTGCTTTTAAACTTGCAGTTGCAATCTTGCATGAGTGAGCCTGCACCACAAGGGCTCAAAAGTTTTAAACTCAGCTTTATAAATAGGGCTCTATGAGTTTACCCTCTAAGCAGTGGTTAAACACTTTCGGCTAGATTACGAGTCTTTCATTATGAGTAAAAAAGCAGCGTTAAGGCTCATAATGCTGCTTTTTTACTACCGCTGCTATTACGAGTCTTGCAGATTTAGGGGCACCGCACACTTTTTTTGCCTTACCGCAAATCGACTTATGCAGTTTGCGTATAGTCTATTTTCAATAGGACTTTCATAGCGCTGGTATTACAAGCTTGTCCTGGGAGGCCAAAAAGTGAGGGGTACAGCCTATCCCACAAGATTTGTAACGCATTCTAAAGTCAGTAGTTATGAGTTTTACACTACAGAGCTGTAGCATAAAACGCATAACTAAAGTGCTAAAAATTACAATAACACCTATAAACTACCTATTAACCCCTAAACTGAGGCCCTCCTGCATCGCAAATAAAATAAAATTATTAACCCCTAATCTGCTGCTCTGGACATCGGCTCCACTATATTAAACATATTAACCCCTAAACCGCCGCACTACCACCTCACAAACATTAGCTAAATATTATTAACCTCTAATCTGCTGTCCCTGACATCGCCACCACCTACCTACATTTATTAACCCCTAATCTGCCGCCCCCAACGTCACCGCCACTATATTAAATGTATTATCCCCTAAATCTAAGTCTAACCCTAACACCCCCTAACTTAAATATAATTAAAATAAATCTAAATAAAACTTACTATTAATAACTAAATAATTCCTATTTAAAACTAAATACTTACCTGTAAAATAAACCCTATTTTTATTTTACAGGCAAGTTTGTATTTATTTTAACTAGGTAGAATAGTTACTACTTACTAACTACCTAGCTAAAATTAATACAAATTGACCTGTAAAATAAAGCCTAACCTTAGTTACACTAACACCTAACCTAACCCTACAATTAAATAAATTCCCTAAATTCAATACAATTAACTAAATTCAATACAATTAGCTAAATTACCAAAAAAACAAACACTACATTACAGAAAATAAAAAACAAATTACAAGATCTTTAAACTAATTACACCTAATCTAATAGCCCTATCAAAATAAAAAAGCCCACCCAAAATAAAAAACCCTAGTCTAAAATAAACTACCAATAGCCCTTAAAAGGGCCTTTTTGTGGGGCATTGCCCTAAAGAAATCAGCTCTTTTATCTGTAAAAAATAATACAAACAACCCCCCCAACAGTAAAACCCACCACCCACACAACCAACCCCCAAATAAAACCCTAACTAAAAAAAAACTAAAACTGAAAAGGGCATTTGGATGGGCATTGCCCTTAAAAGAGCATTTAGCTCTATTGCAGCCCAATCCCCTAATCTAAAAATAAAACCCACCCAATACATCCTTAAAAAATCCTAACACTAACCCCCGAAGATCCACTTACAGTTTTGAAGAGCTGACATCCATCCTCAACGAAGCCGGGAGAAGTCCTCATCGAAGTGGCAAGAAGTCCTCAACGAAGCAGGGAGAAGTCTTCATCCAAACCGGGAGAAGTGGTCCTCCAGGCGGGCAGAAGTCTTCATCCAGACGGCATATTCTATCTTCATCCATCCGGCACAGAGCGGCTCCATCTTCAAGACATCCGACACAGAGCATCCTCTTCTGCCAACGACTAACAACGAATGAAGGTTCATTTAAGTGACGTAATCCAAGATGACGTCCCTTAGATTCCTATTGGCTGATCAGCCAATCGGAATTAAGGTTGAAAAAATACTATTGGCTGATGCAATCAGCCAATAGGATTGAACTTAAATCCTATTGGCTGATCCAATCAGCCAATAGGATTAAGCTTGCATTCTATTGGCTGCTCCAATCAGCCAATAGAATGCAAGCTCAATCCTATTGGCTGATAGAATAGGATTTTTGCAACCTTAATTCCAATTGGCTGATAGAATTCTATCAGCCAATCGAAATCTAAGGGACGCCATCTTGGATGATATCACTTAAAGGTACCTGCATTCGTCGTTGGAAGAGGATGCTCCACGCCAGCTGTCTTGAAGATGGACCCGCTCCGCGTTGGATGGATGGAGATAGAAGATGCTGTCTGGATTAAGACTTCTGCCCGCCTGGAGGACCACTTCTCCCGGCTTCGATGAAGACTTCTCCCGGCTTCGTTAAGGACTTCTTGCCGCTTAGATGAGGACTTCTCCCTGCTTCGTTGAGGATGGATGTCCGGGCTTCAAAACTGTAAGTGGATCTTCAGGGGGTTAGTATTAGGTTTATTAAAGGGTTTATTGGGGGGGGTTTATTTTTAGGTTAGGGCTTGGGCCGCAATAGAGCTAAATGCCCTTTTAAGGGCAATGCCCATTCAAATGCCCTTTTCAGGGCATTTGAATGGGCATTTCCCTTAAAAGGGCATTTAGCTTAGGTTTTTTTTAGTTAGGGTTTTACTGTTGGGGGGTTGTTTGTATTTTTTTCAGGTAAAAGAGCTGATTTCTTGGGGGCAATGCCCCGCAAAAGGCCCTTTTAAGGGCAATTGGTAGTTTAGGCTAGGGTTTTTTTTATTTTGGGGGGGCTTTTTTATTTTGATAGGGCTAGTAGATTAGGTGTAATTAGTTTAAAGATCTTGTAATTTGTTTTTTATTTTCTGTAATTTAGTGGGGTTTTTTTGTAATTTAGCTAATTATATTTCATTTAGTTAATTGTATTTAATTTAGGTAATTTATTTAATTGTTTGGTGTTAGTGTAAGACAGGTTAGGTTTTATTTTACAGGTAAATTTGTATTTATTTTAGCTAGGTAGTTATTAAATAGTTAATAACTATTTAATTACTATTCTACCTAGTTAAAATAAATACAAACTTGCCTGTAAAATAAAAATAAAACCTAAGCTAGATACAATGTAACTATTAGTTATATTGTAGCTAGCTTAGGGTTTATTTTACAGGTAAGTATTTTGTTTTAAATAGGAATAATTTAGGTAATGATAGTAGGTTTTATTTATATTTATTTTAATTATATTTAAGTTAGAGGGTGTTAGGGTTAGACTTAGGTTTAGGGGTTAATAAATTTAGTATAGTGGCAGCAATGTTAGGGGTGGCAGATTAGGGGTTAATAATATTTAACTAGTGTTTGAGATGCGGGAGTACGGTGGTTTAGGGGTTAATATGGTTATTATAGTGGCAGCGACGTTGGGGTGGCAGATTAGGGGTTAATAACATTATGTAGGTGTCGGCGATGTTGTGGGCAGCAGATTAGGGGTTAATAAATATATTGTAGGTGTCGGCGATGTTGAGGGCAGCAGATTAAGGGTACATAAGTATAATGTAGGTGGCGGCGATGTCCGGAGCGGCAGATTAGGGGTTAATAAGTATAATGCAGGTGTCGGCAAAGTTGGGGGCGGCAGATTAGGGATTAATAAGTGTAAGATTAGGGGTGTTTAGACTCGGGGTTCATGTTAGGGAGTTAGGTGTAAACATAAATGTAGTTTCCCCATAGGAATCAATGAGGCTGCATTACGGAGCTTTATGCTGCTTTATTGCAGGTGTTAGGCTTTTTTTCAGCCGGCTCTCCCTATTGATGTCTATGGGGAAATTGTGCACGTGCACGTACAACCAGCTCACCGCTGACTTAAGCAGCGCTGGTATTGGAGTGCGGTATGGAGCACAATTTTGCTCTACGCTCACTTCTTGCCTAATAACGCCGGGTTTAGAAAAACCTGTAATACCAGCACTGTAGGTAAGTGAGCGGTGACAATAACGTGCAAATTAGCACCGCACCCTTCATAACACAAAACTTGTAATCTAGCCGTTTGGTATTAAAGAGCACAACTAATTTTTCTTTCAGGTTTTTCTTTCAGGTTGTCACTTTTCTAGTAACCACTTGAATAGTTGGAAGACAAACATTCTGTACAGTCAGTTTAGATGCATTCAGAGGAATAGCAGCACTAGAGAACTATATGACAGCCAATCGCTGATACTTATCGATAGATTTAGGGGAAAAAGGATAGCCATGTAACCTCATTAATGACAGCTATATCAAAGCTATAGACCTAGATAGAGACAACATTTTAGCTAATATCCAGAAGTCAGATTCCAAATTGGAAGATCAAAAAACGTATCACCCTTCATTTATTAAACAATTTAATTCTGATCATCAACTAATTAGACAAATATTACACAAACATTGGCCTATTGTTTTAAAAGATTCCTATCTTAAGGATAATCTATAAAAAAAACAAGAGTGGTATTTAGAAGAGCCCCCACTCTTAAACAGAAGCTAGCACCCAGTAAAATAGTGTTATCCAAAAATAGGAATTTTCATAATGTTAATAACAGATTGCATCTCACAAAGAATAGTGGCAAACTTGGATCTCACAGATGTAAACCCGACTTTTGCTGGCGATATAGTTGCGTTGAGCTCCATACCTCACCCAAATACAAGCACTGTTTTGATGTGCTTGTGCACGATTTCCTCATAGACATCAGTGGGGAGAGCCGGCTAAAAAGAAGCCTAACACCTGCACTCATGAAAACAAAGCTCCTTAATGCAGCCCTATTGGTGTCTATGGGGAAAGAAAAAGTTACGTTTAAACCTAACACCCTAACATAAAAACCACGTCTAAACACCCCTAATCTGCTGCACCTAACATCACCGCCACCTACATTACAGTTATTAAACCCTAATCTGCTGCCCCCGATATCGCTGTCACCTACATACAGTTATTAACCCCTAATCTGCTGCCCCTAACATTGCCGCCACCTAAATAAAACTATTAACCCCTAATCTGCCGCTCCCGATATCGCTGCCAACTACATTACAGTTATTAACCCCTAATCTGCCGCCCCCAATGTCGCCGCCGTTATACTAAAGTTATTAACCTCTAAACCTCAGGCCTACCACATCACTAACACTACATAAATATATTAACCCCTAAACCTAACCCTAAAGTAACCCTAGCCCTAAACATAACCCTAACCCTAACGTAACCCTAAGCCTAAATCTAACCCTAACCCACCCTAATTTAAATATAATTAAAATAAATCTAAATTAAACTTACAATTATTACCTAAATAATACCTATTTAAAACTAATTACTTACCTGTAAAAAAAAACCTAAGCTAGCTACAATATAACTAATAGTTATATTGTATCTCTCTTAGGTTTTATTTTTATTTCACAGGTAAGTTTGTATTTATTTTAACTAGGTAGACTAGTTAGTAAATAGTTATTAACTATTTACTAGCTACCTAGTTAAAATAAATACACATTTACCTGTAAAATAAAACCTAACATGCCTCACACTAAAACCTAACATTACAATAAAATAAAAATAAAGGGGGGCGGAGCCAACAACGCACGAGAATGGTCGCACTTATTTTAGTGTTCCAGCTACTATTGTTTTAAAATTGATTTAAAAAGGCTTTTCATGGCAAATAACATCCTCTGAGCACGGTGGGATACATGTCAGACTTCTGATTAACATCTGGCGAATGTTACAATGCGGTGGTGATACAGCTACTCTAAGTTAAGCCTGGAGGCCTCTTCTGACACTGAGCAGGCGGCCATTTCTCTAACCGCATGGTGAGAAAACTATTCTACATGGGCTTGCCTGCACACCTCTACATGAACTGCGATTTCCCTTGCCACTATCTTAACCTCCTATACATACAATGGGGGCACTTATTGGATCCTAATTGAATTGGGTAAACTTCTAGAGTCCTACAAGCCCACACTTGACACAGCTCTGGACAGAGCCCTGGATCCGGCGGATATCAACGATCCCCCGAAAGAGGTTTACCTAAGCCCAGCCGACAACAATGATGGAAGCAGTGATGCCTTGGGGCCCTGGCATCTACTGCAAGGTTTGGAGACAACAATGAGGACGGCTGGGTACACAATATCCCAAGAGATCGAACGGCAGATTGAAGAGATTGTGACAATTAATGTCACTGTGGTAAATCACTCCGGAGACTGTGCTCCTCAAAACCCACATCCAAGTAGTTTAGGGAGTGTGTGCCCGCAAACATCTCCAGAGTGTAGAGCTATTGCTGACACCAAGAGAAAGGCATCCTATCGTTGTAGGTCCCGTGCAGCTGAGGTTGAGAGTTTGGTTTCAGCATTCAGAGCCTTCTCGCATGGTCACCTCCTTACTTACTTGTCAGTGCTCATGAGAACTCAGACATCTGGGATTCGTGCAGGTGGGCTAATCTTGGCCAACGTTCATACCTTGCACCGAAAATGTCAATGGATGGGGACTGCATGTCGCTCTCTTTCTGGTCAGGCATCTGGATTTTACGCTACCGGTGTGGGATAAACTTACAGAGCACTTTTTAACTACTGTTGCGCCCATAACTGCATTTTTATGTTTAATAATACGGGAAGTTCAAATGGTTCAGTTATTACTGTAAGTTCAGTGCTGCCTTATACAAATCTACTCCTAAAGTTATATGCACTTTGCAACAGTTATCGCAAATGAGGAGTTTGAACATTTACCCTCTCAAGGACTAGTGGAACTGCTTGTTGTGCTAAAATATATAATCTGTACGTCATTACTATGCTATCGTAATAAGGCTCTTTGGTTTCTTTTCTATAGTAGCTCTTACACGCTGAACTGAAATTCTATCTGTTTGCAGATTAATATAAGCTGCTCTTCTGAAAATTCGTATAATCTCTGGTCTGTTATGTTTAGTTTAACTCTATATATTTCACAGCGAAGGGATGACAATCAGATTGTTTGTTTGATTCCTGACATGTTTTTATACACTCACTGGGGCATTAATAGAAATTGAATGTTATACTATGTATATGTATTTATATGTATATATGAATGGGGCCAAACCATCACCTCCCTAGCTATCATGTATAGATACTACTTTATACTTACAGGTCCCTTTCTGATTACTTATACCCATTGTTATATAAATAGCATTTTAGCACTTCATCTTATATCTCCTATAGGTCTGCAGCTTATTATACTTCCTACATATATTTGGAGTTTAACTATGATTTCTAAACACGACATCTTGCTGCCAGCGGCCGGGGCAGCGGGATGTTCATAATTTCAAAGTTTCAGGCATAGCTTTACACCGTAATGTAATTCAATGTATATAAGTAATGCTCTTATTCCTTGGACCTCCACTACTAGTATTATTTATAATCTCCTTATCCGCATTATTTTAAGGGAGCTGCATGTCTAGTGCCCAATCTCTAAGTTTAGATCTTATGCCTCTATATGCCAAGTATGACAACGGCCCAGCATTTGATCAGCTCCTTCTCTCAATGCAACAGCACAGGCTGTTTATTACGCTCTCATACTCATAATTAAACCCATAATGGTCCTGATTGTCTACTAAGGTCATAACAGATCTATAATCCATAATATACCACTAGTATTGTTAGAACCTTCCCATCAGACTCTAGGTTACTAGCCTTGATATTCATCTAAAATGTTTGATGAGCCATTATTTGAGGTTTACGTGCCCTGCCTATATTACTCTACAATCTAAATGCCTCCTTAGTTACATACCCTATCCATCCATTCAATTTACCACCTCCCCCCCCCCCACCCCCCATAATGAACCTCCTAACTCAGGAGGTCTAACCACGCGGCTTTTCTGGTCTATGCCGCAATCTACTTATCTATATTTATCTATCTTACCATATTATCTACATAGTAGAACTGTATTTTCATTTGTGCTTATACTTAACATGTCAATTGCTAATCTAATTCGAGTTCATTGGTTTAAATATGATCATTCAGACTGCTACTTAAGAAAATGAGGTTCCAGTTTTCTGTTTTTTTTTTTTTTTTTTAATAGGATACTTCATATTGAGAATTTTATCTCTCAACATATATAGAAATTATTAAATTGAAATGTAATATCTATGTTTGTATTACTAACGTGCTGTTTAATTTAAGTTGTATTGTTCTCGCACAACCTCAATAAAAATATAATAAAAATAAATAAATAAAATAAATTTGCATTTACAATTGAAAAAAAATAAAAAATTACGCAAAATAAAAAACGAAATGATCAAAAATAAAAAGAATTACTCCTAATCTAATAGCCCTATCAAAATAAAAAAGCCCACCCAAAATAAAAAAAAAAACCTAGCCTACATTAAACTGCCAATGGCTCTTAAAAGGGTCTTTTGCGGGGCATTGCCCCAAAGAAATCAGCTCTTTTACCTGTAAAAAGAAATACAAACACCCCCCTACAGTAAAACCCACCACACACCCAACCAAACCCCCCAAATATAAACCTATCTAAATAAACCTAAGTTAACCATTGCCCTGAAAAGGGCACTTGGATGGGCATCGCCCTTAAAATGGCATTTTGCTCTTTTACATTGCCCAAACCCTAAGCTAAAAATAAAACCCACCCAATAAACCCTTAAAAAAAAACTAACACTAACCCCCGACGATCCACTTACAATTTTCGAAGACCTGACATCCATCCTCATCCAGGCGGCAGAAGTCTTCATCCAAGCGGGCAGAAGTCCTCATCGAAGCCGCCAGAAGTCTTCATCCAAGTGGGCATAATTAGGTTAAGTATCAACACCGATTGTAGTAATAAACAAGTTCAATGCTCTGACTCACATATGAAAATTGCACTTCAAACATGAATCATGGTCAAATAATTGAGTTTGTATGAATAATTAGATATGCTGACACATGCCGTTTGGTGTCTCAAGCGAGGGATATATATAGATATTCATGTTTTTTATGATATTTTTTATGATACTTTTTAAGATATTTTAAAGGATATATACTTTTAATGATACATTTTTTGATGCATATATTATATGTATTAGTTTAGAGACATTGGGGGGTCTGTTACTCTGTTAATTTTAACACATGTGTGTAACACGCCCAATATGGGTGGTTCATAATTTGATTGGCTATTTTAGCATTTAAAAATGTATCATCTTAATATGGTGCTCTATGCCTGATGAAATGTCTGTCTCATTAAGCCGAGAAATGCGTTGCATGTTAGGGGTTAGCACTGATTGCTTATTGTTTTTAACATTGTCTTAATAAACTAGTTTTAAACTTAAGCAAAGTTTATTGCTCATTGTGGAGCTCCATTTCGGTTCCTGTGGATCCTGCTTTCGACCCAGCCTTTCCCTGGAACTATGAGAGGTTGAGCTGATACACCCAAAATGATCAGAATGCTACTGCTAGCAAATCAGGGTGCTTTCTATAAATGTGAGTACCCATTTGGCTGCATGATTTATACTGCTTGGGTCGGTTTTGGTTGATCTACACATGAGGCACCGCTCCGTTTTTTTCTCCTTTATAGTATCATCTGGACATTCCTGTGAGGAGGAGAGCGGCCACACTATCATCTTATCCCCTGGGGAAGATTTATATTACTCTCTGCTGGTGAACTATGTGTAGGTATTTTCTATTTTAGTGAAGAAAAAAAAAAAGTTATTTTACAACTGAAAATTTTTCTGAAATTGTTAGAACATCTGTCAGCACAGTGAAAATGCAAGAGAGATGTTTAATGATAAACAAAATACAAATGTTTTGGTGTTAAGGTATTTACTGCTAGAAGTTAAGTGCCTAAACAATAGAAAATCAGTGATTTATAGTCAGCTATATTAATTCAAATGTGTATATAAAGATAGGCTTAAAGGGATATGTGGGTTTGGGAATAAGTGGTAGTAAATTAAGTTATATAAAAAAGCCAAGGTGAATTTATTTATGAAATACATGAAGGTTTCAGTGTTTGATAATTTCTTGAGAGATATACCATTTATAGAATTTAAACTCTACATGATAAATATATTTCATACAAAACCCCCATAACAAATAGAGAAAATCTTATGGTAAAGAAATGACAACTAATTTTTCTTTCAGGTTGTCTGCAATGATTTACTATGTTGTCTAAAATGCTAAATATACATCATAAATCCATCTAACAAAAACCTTATTATTTCCACCCATCTATTCTTTACAAGGTAATATGTATTTTTCATATGCTATATTAAGTTAAAAAAACTCATTATATCAAATGAAATGCTGGGATGAGTTTGCATTTTATATAGTAAATAGTTCCCTTTTCGTTATTTATTACATGCAATATGTGGTTAGTGTTTCAAGCTTTTTGTTTCTGTTCAGATTGGATAATAGATTAGTAAGCTTGTCAGAGAATTCTATTTTTTTTTTTTAACAATAAAAGACTGATAGAAAATAAATATTAAAATGTCTCTGTAATTTACACCTTGTTTTCATATTTCTGTAACCCTGTATGAAATAATACAAATATTTGTACACATGCATGACCCTTGGTTGTGAAAACATCATAAAGTGTTAATCTGTATAAATTAAAAAGTTTAAAGGGGCACTGTACCCAATTTTTTTATTTTGTAATTCAGAAAGAGCATGCAATTTTAAGCAACTTTCTAATTTACTCCTATTATCAATTTTTCGTTCTCTTGCTATCATTATTTGAAAAAGAAGGCATCTAAGCTTTTTTTTGTTTTAAGTACTCTGGACAGCACTTTTTTAATGGTGGATGAATTTATCCACCAATCAGCAAGGACAACCCAGGTTGTTCACCAAAAATGGGCCGGCATCTAAACTTACATTCTTGCATTTCAAATAAAGATACCAAGAGAATGAAGAAAATTTGATAATAGGAGTAAATTAGAAAGTTGCTTAAAATTTCATGCTCAATCTGAATCACGTAAGAAATTTTTTGGGTACAGTGTCCCTTTAAAAACCTCCAACACTGTGTAGTCATGATCACAATATAAAATATGTGCATTTTATTTTGTTATGTCATGGCATGCAGTAAGCTACTTAGCAGAAAGAATCCAAGTTCCAAGGGTGCATTTTCATGTCTCTTCCAACTTCATAGGTACATTGGGCTCAAGGTACGAAGCAGCAAAAGCTGCTCCAGAGCCCTTGCAGGGCAGGTTCGCATATGCGAGCCTGCTTCCCGCAATGTAAGAAGCAACGGTTATTAGACCGCTGCTTCTTACACCCTACACCACCTCTGAGGTGGCGAGGGAAAATCACTGAGAGCTTGCTCGCTCTCAGTGATCGACAGCCTCTTTAGTCGCGCGATTGGTTGCACGAATGAAGGGGCAGGCATTACACACGCCCATGAGTGTTTAATGATACATATGGGCAAGCGGATCAACAGATACGCTGCCCTTGTGTAGCGAAGGTGGGTGGACAGCTTCGCAAGTTGAGAAGCTGTCTGCCCGCCGGTTAGTACATGGAGCCCATTGTATCTCTTTAGTATTTGTATAGTAATATAAGATGTCAATTATTATAAGCACACAAAAATGAATAAAAACATAATTATTGTCAAGTAAGTCCTTGCCAAACATGAAATTATTCTTGAGGATAAAAATGCACCTTGACTTATTTTTCTGTTGTTTTTTTTTTTATGGATTTTTATAAAGTCTGTCAACTAGAATACATTTCTGAAATAATTCATGGGGGCTGTTTGTACAAGACCTTATAACAAAAAAATGATATTCTCAGTAAGCGTATTTAAAAGTAGTAAAATGAAATGTAATGTATTAATTTTCTCTCCTTTTCTTGTAATTTTATGCTTCACAGAGAGTAGAGTAAATACAATGAATGTACAACCCGTCCGACTTCAATACAGCATCTAATGCTGGGAAGTTGGAGTGTGCTTTACTTTTTCTCAGTGGGGTGGGCATCACAATGTCTGATTAGCTGAGCCACCTGCTGAAAAAAAAGAGAAAAGACGTGCCTCAGCAGTGGGTGGGTGGTATGGGTAAGTAAGCAAGCACCCACAGGGATTTTAAAAGCACTGATTTATGTAAATTGAAATATAACTCTAAGAAACACTTCTTACATGAACTGCACTATAACCAATAAATAAAAATAGGGTTTAGTGTCTCTTAAAATATTATCACCCAAACATTTGTTTATTATAGAAAACAAGTGTTAAGATATTTCAAGCTATTTATTACTTTTAAAGTTATCCACAACTATTTAAAATAGTTTACTTCACAACTGTCATGAATTGATATTATTAGTTCAGTGAAAAAAAAACTGCTTTCATAGACTTTTCTTTTCAATACTGAATCAGTTAGTTGCCATATTTTTCTTTTTCATTAACTTCATGTGTATAAAAACAGATGCCTCTTTAATATTTTAATTTTGTATTGTAATTTAGGCAGCTTAAAATGATGGTTTATCCTAGAGTTTCAAATTAAACAGGATCCACTTTCTTCTGACTTTCCTGGCTCTTGCACAAAGAGACACAAACCATTTGGGCATTGCATTTATAATATGACATTTTGCACTTTCCTAGTTTTTATACATAAACTAATATGACCCTAGGGAGGTCTCCCTATGGGTGATAGGGGAAAACAGACATGGACTCCTTGCTCAGTGTGCTTAGAGGAATGTGGCTGCACCTCACTGAGTCAAAGCTGAAACGATTGTCTGGGATTGTCATGTTCTTTGTTCAGAGGAGAATTGCCTGGTATTTTGTGGCTGGACTGACCTTACTTGGCGAGATCAGACTGATATACTACAGGAAAGTTTTCCTCTGTGATAAGCATACTGGCCTAAAAGAGGCTGCTCCTGGGTGGTAAATCGCCATAGATCTAGCTGATGAGCTGTTGTTCATTCCTGGTAGAGCGCTTTTCTCTCCGTATGGAAATTAATAGGACCCTAGGGAGGTCTCCCTATGGGTGATGGGGAAACCAGACGTGGGATACTTGCCCAGTGTGTTTAGAGGAATGTGGCCGCACCTCACTGACAAGGCTCACAGGAGGCAGAAACAATTGTCTGGGGTTGTCATGTTCCTTGTTCAGAGGAAAATTGCCTGTTATTTCGGGGCTGGACTGACCTTACATGGCGGGTTCAGACTGATATACTTCAGGAAAGTTTTAATTTGTGAAATGCACACTGGTCTAAAAGAGTCTGCTCCTGGGTGGTATATTGCCATAGAACAAGCTGATGAGCTGTTGTTCATTCCTGGTAGAGCGCTTCTTTCTTTGTATGCAAATTAATATGACCCTAGGGAAGTCTCCCATTGGGTGATGGGGGAAACCAGACATGGACTCCTTACCCAATGTGCTTAGAGCAATGTGGCTGCTCCTCACTGATGAGGCTCATAGGAGGCAGAAATGATCATCTGGGGTTGTCATGTTCCTTTTTCAGTGGAGAATTGCCTGGTATTTCAGGGCTGGACTGACTTTACTTGGCGGGATCAGACTGGTATACTACAGGAAAGTTTTCCTCTGTTGAAAGCACACTGGATTAAAAGAGGTAGCTCCTGGGTGGTAAATTGCCATAGAACTAGCTGATGAGCTGTTGTTCATTCCTGGTAGAGCACTTCTCTCTTTGTATGCAAATTAATATGACCCTAGGGAGGTCTCCCTATGAGTGATGGGGGAAACCAGACGTGGACTCCTTGCCCAGTGTTCTTAGAGGAATGTGGCTGCACCTCACTGAGGCCCATAGGAGGCCGAAACGATCATCTGGGGTTGTCATGTTCCTTGTTCATAGGAGAATTGCCTGGTATTTCGGGGCTGGACTGAGCTTACTTGACCGTATCAGACTGATATACTACAGGAAAGTTTCCCCCTGTGAAAAGCACACTGGTCTACAAGAGGCAGCTCCTGGGTGATAAATCACCATTGACTTAGCTGATGAGTTGTTGTTCATTCCTGGCAGAGCGCTTCTCTCTTCGTATGTATATATATATATGTATATATATATATATATATATATATATATATATTTATATATATATATATATATATATATATATATTAGTGCACAAATCCATCAGATATATATTTAAATATCACCTTAAGAATAAATAGAACATATTCTACTATGTGCAGAACATTGTATTATTAAATATGCAATATTTTATTCTTCTGTTGTGCTTTTAAATAACCCAGATTGTGTTTTGGCTCCATTGAAGTCTATGGTTGAATGCAGTTTTGCAACTTCTCAATCCCTATTTGTTACTGTGACTTTGCAAACGCGGGAGCGCAAACCTTTTACTTTCAACTCATAATGTGACAGTGAATGTGACAGTGCAAAAAATGACTTCTAGGGGTTTTAACTCTCGAATGTGAGTGCAAGCTACTGCTCCACTCGTATCTGTCCCTATATAGGTAAAATCATTTAAAAGAGTAATGTAATGTTGTGTCTTTTGATAAAGAATTGAAATGCAGATGCTTGGAAAAAGTTTATTTGTGCATCAAAGGTAGAATTTGGAACACATTTAAACCCCTTCACTGCTGAGGCATTTTCACACCACTGTGCTGGAACTGTTTTTCCTTATTTGGCCCTCATTGCATTTACACATACATTTCAACTTTTTTTCTGTTTGGTACCAACACAAATTATACCTTGTTTTTTTTTCAGCAGACCTGGCATCTTTAGAAAATATTTTCAGTTTGAAGAAATATCATAATATAAGAAATACAAAAAATATATATATTTCTATAGCATACATAGAATCACATAAGCCAGTATTCCTTAATAATTTCAAACTTGCCCACATTTAGGATCTCTTCACCTTCCCAAAACACAAACATTTAAGATTTTATATCTATATTTTTCAATGAAAATCAATAGTAAAAATGTATTATTTTGGGCATAACATCACTTTGCAATTAAAACAGAAAATGAGTGTGTATAAAATATCTAACCGAACAAATATTAGATACATTTTAACCTAAAAGGCACCGGATAGTTTTTAAACTGCAAATGTCCTTTATTCAAGGTGTGTAAAATTACAACCGGAGTTGCACAGGAAAAGCATTAAACCTCAGGGCTAGGTGGAGTAGTGGTCACCCACGTACCCTAATGCTGACATGTTTCGGCGAAAGCCGTAATCGTAGCTATAGGGTAAAAGCCTGGCCTTCCTTTTAAAAGAACAGATCACCTGTGATAGGTTAAAATAAATTACTACGTGGTTGATACACACCTCCACCTATGAATCAAAAATTATGTATATACCGCCCTGTTTAGGAAGTTAACTCCTCATTATCCAACGCTTAACATTACATGTATAGACAACAAATGTTATTTAAATTATGCTAAATAAAGCTAAATTTTACTGGATTCAATATATATATATCATACTGTAAACCTCCATATGAATAGATGGAAGCAAAAGTGATAAGATTGACATTCGTCTACTTATTTTAAACAGCATTATGTACAAATTCAATGCATCAATTATATGATAATAGAAAATTCTATACAGTGAATATCATTCCATGTCTATCATGTACATTGATTGTAAGGAATTGGGATACCTAATCAAAATAGGATTTATTAAATTTCAATTAATAATGAAAAGAACTAAAATAAAAATAATAATAATAATGATTATTACATAATGAACTCGAGTAAGGACTATATATAAGGGAAATTCCTATGGCATAACTGGTAGGCTAGTATGGTATAAGCGACCCACTGTCACTATTTATACACTGCCTATGAAATAGTACTGTGCCCTGTTAAAAGGATCCACAGGCTAACACCAGAAATTAATCAAATCGTATTCAGAGTTAAGCCCTTTGGGCATTCTGGTGTGTAGCCTGTGTATCCAGAACACCTCCCTTTAGAGAAGCAAAGTATCCCTATCACCCCCCCTATTGTTTGTGTTTACAACTTCAATAATTGTCCATGACAATGTCCCTGGATCTTTTTTGTGTTTAACCTTAAAGTGATTTACCAGGGGGGTGGTTAGTTTGCCTCATAGGTTAGGATTTATTTTACTGGTAATTTTGTATTTCTTTTAGCTAGGTAGTTATTAAATAGTTAATAACTATTTAATAGCTATTGTACCTAGTTAAAATAAATACAAAGTTGCCTGTAAAATAAATATTAATCCTAAAATAGCTACAATATAATTATTATTTATAGTGTAGCTATATTAGGGTTTATTTTACAGGTAAATATTTAGCTTTAAATAGGATTAATTTATTTAATAAGATTTATTTTATTTCGTTAGATAAAAATTATATTTAACTTAGGGGGGTGTTAGGGTTAGACTTAGCTTTAGGGGTTAATACATTTATTAGAGTAGCGGCGAGGTCCGGTCGGCATATTAGGGGTTAATAATTGTAGGTAGGTAGCGGCGATGTTGGGAGGGGCAGATTAGGGGTTAATAAATATTATGTAGGTGTCGGCGGTGTTAGGGGCAGCAGATTAGGGGTACATAGGGATAATGTAGTGGCGGCGATGTGCGGTCGGCAGATTAGGGGTTAAAACATTTCAAAAGAGTTGCGGCGATGGGGGGGGCCTCGGTTTAGGGGTACATAGGTAGTTTATGGGTGTTAGTGTACTTTAGAGCACAGTAGTTAAGAGCTTTATGAACCGGCGTTAGCACAGAAAGCTGTTAACTACTGACTTTTCTCTGCGGCTGGAGTCTTGTCGTTAGATTTCTAACGCTCACTTCAGCCAAGACTCTAAATACCGGCGTTAGAAAGATCCCATTGAAAAGATAGGATACGCAATTGGTGTAGGGGGATATGCGGTATGGAAAAGTTGTGGCTGGAAAGTGAGCGTTTCATGACTGACTCTAAATACCAGCGGGCAGTAAAATCCAGCGTTAGGACCCCCTAACGCTGGTTTTGACGGCTAACGCAGAACTCTAAATCTAGGCGTTATATTGGTAAGAAAGCCACAGGTAGTTACCCATGCCTTAATTGTGCGAGTTGTAACTCCATTAGTAGAGGAGATTAATTTTACCACCCACATAGTGGGAAAAGATATACTATCAATAGTTTTTTTACATGTGAATCCAAGTATGTGATCTACTTGATCATATACCCATGTTCCTTAATATACTTAGGTGAGACTACCAGGAAAGTTAGAGATAGGATGAGCCAGCACAGGTCAAACATCCGATGTGGCAATCTAGAAGCACCATTATCAGCTCATTTCATAGAGTAGGGACACAGCATTAGTCAATTAAGGTGGCAAGTCATAGAGCAGGTAGGAATACAAAGAAATGGAATGGATAGGGAGAAACTCCTTAAACAGAGGGAAACGCAATGGATAAACAGGTTAGAAACATTAAGGCCTAAGGGCTTAAATAAAGATAATGCCTTAACAATATTCTTTTAATAAAATTGTGTTAATATTATATGTTTTGGTAAAAGTTAACAATTTCCAACATGCATTCCTTTAAGCTATGATCCATCAGTGTGAGCAAAGGTTCTAATTTAACAGCATTGTTTTTAAGTATATATAAGTCTTTTGGGCATTAATTGGGTATAGGCAGTAGAAATTAAAAATTAAAAGGTATTTTGCATGCATAGCTGCAGTCCTCTATAGAATCCAGTAGATGGCAGCATAAGCTTAGAAATTAAATGTTTGGCGCCATAGTGACTTTAAAAACTGTGTGTAAAAGACTATACAACTTGTATGATTATGGAGGCAACTCCAAAACGTCACTTTTTATTCGTTCAACTGTTTCAAATAAAGTGAACATTTTAATAAGTGCTGTGGACCGATTCTTCACCATTGCTATTGTTTGGGGATTTGGCATTTGTCCCCAGGTCTTCACGAGCATACAACCCATAGGTGCTGTATCCATCTACCGCCCCATATTTTCTATGGGAAGCAATGAGCGGTAATATGCACTCGTAATATAAGTTAAAAAAAAATAAGATTGTGCAAACGCAATCACATTTACCACTCAAACTTTGAGTTTGTCCAGAGGAAACAGTTGCACTAAAATACACTATGAACCCCTGACCCGCAACCCCCAACATTGCAAATACCTCTTTACACTAATAACCCCTAAAATGTCACACACACTACCACAAAGTAAGCTTCTACACCATTAACCCCTTGCCATCCACCCGATGCAAAATAACCCACTAACATCTAAACCCCCTAACCTAACATTCCCTAAATTAACCCAAAATAGAGTAACCCTACTTTTACAAAAAAAAAAACTACCTCTAAAAAAATAAAAACTTATCTGTGAAAGTAAAAAAACCTAATCTTATTTAAAAAACAAAAAACTACCATTACTATAAAAAAGATCATTACTGTTTAAAACAACAACCTACCATTATCAAAAACAAACAAACCTTACATTACATAAAAAAACTAACATTTCTTAAAAAACACAATATAAAATTACAAAAAAATACACACATTCTAACATTACATAAAATAGCAAACAAATTATCAAAAATAAAAAAAGAGTTTAGCTCTGTTGAAAAGGTAGCTAGAACACCCACTTTAAGTGGGAAATAACAGACCCCCCTTCCTCTGCATATGAAAATACTCTTTACACAAACAGGAGCAAGCTGGAGTAGGTATACATTAGTATTCTCCTAAAACTTTGGGGCTTGGTTAGGAGTCTGAAAATCAGAGCAAGGTATTTTAAAAATATGCAAAACTATACATTTAAAAAAAAAAAAACTGTATGGGTTATATAAATGGATCATCTACAAAACATTTATGCAAAGAAAAATCGAGTGTATAATTTCCCTTTAAAAGGTCTTTTGGGGGGCAGAGCCTATCGGGAGACGGAGATGTCAGCATAGTAAAGGAGCTCCGTGCAGTGAATCCGACAAAGGGATAACCAGCACATTAAAAACTGCAAGAAACAGCATTATATTGACAGGAGATGGTTCCAGGCTATATGCGGTGCCTCAACCAGCCGACCAGAGCAGCATAAGAGCCGGAGGAACGGGAGAAACAGCTGAGGACATTTCAGCAGTGTGAGTGACGGCGCCATCTGTTCTGACCGCATGGCGTAAGAAAATCTCACTAAGCCATTCAGATTTCAGTCCGGCCCAGGTACTCTAAATGTACAGAGGTAAGACGTATGCTAGAACCCCCCTAATCCCCAATATAGGCTCTTGACTCACTAAGGCATTTAAAAGCTTGAGACCGGGAGCTGCAGCATGTTGCTGTTGGGGCTAGCAGGAAAAAAGAGGACATCCGCTTTTCCTTTCCACTTTTCTACTTCCCCATACTAGGTGGATGGAGCAGCATGGTTGGAGATCCAGCAGACATAAGATAGGGGTCTTGCTGTTATTTCAATATAGAGGGGAGAATGCAGCAGTATATGATAACTAGATACAGCCTGTACTATAATTGCTAACGGATTGAATGTTTGCTAAGAGACATTTTATATTATCGAAAGATATCCCATGGAGGGGCAAATGATTGATGTTATTATTCTATGAGGGATTTTGGCAGTACTCTGTGAGTTCACTCTGTGACCGTATATACACTATTAAGTGATATCCCTCCCCTGGATAACAAATATAACAGTGACTCTGTCTCATAGGGATTCTGGAATATTTCATTAAACTCCACAGTGGGGTTCATACCTGGTCCTCAGCATCTGTTTCCTTTCTACCACAGTCCACCTGTTATAGCCTACCTACATAGGGCCAATTTCCTAGGATGTCTTCCAGGCAAATAAAAAAAAAATACCTCTGTAAGTAAATCTGCAGCAACTAACATGTTTTTCGAATCCTCCAAAAGAGACAAAATGATAGACCCTCAAGAATCAGATATAGAGGGGAATTTAGACCAAACCTCCTCTGACAGATCATTCACAGAGGATCTAATGCCGGTCACAACAGCAGATATAAAAGACCTGGTGTCCAAAAAAGATATTAATATGAACTTTGTAAAAATGTGGACAAAACTGGACTCCATACAATCCACAGTCACTAATAGCCTTGCAGAAATAAAGCAAGATATGCAAGATTTAGGCATGAGAGTCGCCACGCTTGAAGACAACGAATACCTTAAATAAGAAGCTATGGATAGAGTATCACAGCAAGCCCAACATCACAAACAAGAATTGGAGGACCTTCAAGACAAAATGGAGGACCTAGAGAACCACACAAGAAGATGCAACATCAGACTCAAGGGAGTGCCAGAGTCCATAGCACAACCGGATGTGCAAAACTTCATGAAGCAATTGTTCCAGGATATTACAGGGCACAATGATTAGAAAAAAATTGAAATAGCACATCGGGCCCTTAAAGCGAAACCCAAAGGAGATTATCTGCCAATGGAGGTTATAGTTAAACTATTACGTTTTCCAGATAAAGAGGCAGTCCTTTTTGCGGCAAGGACTTTTAAGTTTCAAGGGACAGTGATTCAGTTCTATCATGACTGGAGTGTGCGAACACTTCAGAGGCTGAATTCTTTGAGACCCCTAACTTTTTTACTCTGCAAAAAACAAATAACAGATTGGGATTTCCATTCGCCTTACACATACAGCATACACATACAGCATAAAGGAAAGGTACTGTCAATTTAAAATTGGCATGATATACCTGAGATGTGTTCCTATTTGAACCTGCAACCTCCAGAACTTCCAACCCCTGACAAAGACTCAGTGGAGGACCCTAATTCAAAGCAGGAAAACACCCACAAAAAGGCTAAATGGACTACTGTAAATAAAAAGAGGCTAAAATAGACCCCATGGACACATAGAAAAGATGGAGATGTATCACCAGCCAGTTGAAGGGAAGCTCGCTGATCAGATGAGTATCCTTAACTGAACTTTATTTTTCTTTACAGCTTTGCCTCCATGAGAGATGTACTCACCTGATACAGGGGGTTACTGACTGAGACACTTTCCCCTTGAACTTGGGAGATGAGGTAGTTTCCCAGATATCTGGGTCTTAACGATACATTAAGAAATTGAGTACGCATTTACGTAAATGTCTCTTGTTCTCTATGGGGGACTTATGACACTGAAGAGGGACACAATACCTCAAATCACTTGAGGTTTTGAAGAGCAAACACCATTTAATCATAAACATGTTTCTAACAACTGCTCAATTCTAAACTGGTTAATCTTTGTTTCTTTTAGAATGTTTTATTCTGATATACTGCACAACTAGTTATGGTTATATTTTTCTCAGATATATGTCTAAAGTTCAGGTCATGAACCTGTATTTTTATTGTTTTTCTTTTAGACTCTTAAATGGTTATTTAGGTAATGTGGTCATATGGTTTACCAAAGGTTCCCAGATAAATTACAGGTCCCAGAGGACACAACCTCTCTTACTTTCTCTCTCGACTAATAGATTAGCATGCAGCAACACTCCTAGACCTCATGCCACGTGACCTAATAATACTCTCACACAATGTGAGAGGTCTCAATACAGATGTCAAACGAAAGATAGCACTCAACCAATACACTAAACTAAAAGCAAGAATAGTGTTCCTCCAGGAGACACATTTTACACATAACTTGATCTCTAGATTCTGGCATAGATAATTCCCTACCCACTTTCATTCCACAACAGACCAGAAAAAGAGAGGAGTCTCGAATCTCATACAATTCTCCTTACAGTTTGAGACAGAGGAAATTATAAGGGATCATGAGGGGAGATTCCTCATTGTGAGGGGACGCATACAAGACACGAAAGTTACCTTAGGTAACATATATGCTCCAAATGAGGACCAACACTCCTTCTTCCAACAGATTTCCCACCAGCTGACACAATGGTCACACTCTAGAATAATACTTGCGGGAGACATTAACATCAATATAGCTTTCCAAGCCATTAGGGGTGACACTAAACCTACACACAAACAACTCAGTCAGAACTCAATAGTAAAATCGATACAAGAGTCACTTTTCGAACAAAACCTACTTGACACATGGGAAACATTATATGGCACAACAACCGAACATACATTTTACTCACATGCCCACAAAACTTACTCAAGATTAGACTACATTTGGATAAGTCAGATTTTGATCCCAAATATCACTAACTCCAGTATTCATCCATGTGTCTGGTTGGATCATTCGGTAGTTCAATTAGTAATGACGGACATAATCAACTTCCAACGTCAAACATCATGGACATTTGACCCGTCCATTTTAAAAAATACACAATTCCACACAGAAGTAGCGAAAATAATGGAGGAATATTGGCATCTTAACTAAAACACCACAGTAAACCCTATTAATGCATGGGCTGCACATAAACCTTTCATCCGAGGGGTAATGATAAAAGAAAAATCCAGGATAACCAAACTAGCAAATAAAGCTATTGACCAACTTCACCTAGACATCTTAACACCAGAAAACCAACACAAAAGCACACAATCTAGCACTACATTCAGAACCCTCCAAACCAAGAGAAAATTACTGAAATTTTTTTGGAGTGACTCTGCAATGAGGGCTATTCAAAAACTGAAAGCCAACTATTTTTTATATTCCAATAAGCCGGACAGATACTTAGCCAAAACATTACGAAATAGGACAAAACTGTACTCTATACCCAGACTATACACACAGGACGGTACTCAGACGTCAAACCCACAAGACATCTCTAACACTTTTGTGAGTTACTATGAAAGACTATATGATGGACAAAAGTGAATAACAACAATCAGACGCAACTACTTTTGATGCAATTGTTACAAAAAGCAAAGCTTGACACCATTAGCTATGCATAAAGAGATTTCAACACAAGAAATCCTTACAGAATTAAAATTAGGTAGAGCTTCAGGCCCAGATGGTATATCTAGCGAATATTATAAACTGTTTAAAACATCTCTTGTAGCACACTTGCAGAAATTTTGTAATGACATTATGCAGGGAACTGAAATCCCTACAGATATACTTAGGGCCAAAATCATAGTCATCCCCAAACCAGGGAAGAACCTTGCTTTGTGCAAGAGCTACAGGCCAATCTCTCTGATAAACCAGGATATTAAAATTCTGACAAAGACTCTGGCCAACAGACTCCAGGTAATACTCCCCTGACTGATTCACCCAGATCAAGTGGGCTTCATTAAAGGTAGGGAAGCCCCCGATAACATTCGTAGAACTGTAGACCTGACAGAATTCTTGGTGGGGACAGGAACGTCTTCTCTGCTTCTCTCTTTGGATGAAGGCAATCAATCGCATAGACTGGAAATACATGTTTGAGATACTATCTACAATGGGATTCTGAGGCCCATTTTTTACAGGCACTCAAGGGCATTTATTCTACTCCACAAGCCACTATCAGTGAGGCAGGTTTCCCATCTAGATCCAAAGTCCAAAGATATAAAAAACGGTACTAGAAAGGGTTGGCCCCTATCGCCACTCCTATTAGCCCTGTGCATTGAGCCTTTAGCAGCGCGTATTAGAAACACCAAAGGTACAAAGGGTGTTACCATTAAGACCTCAGAATATAAACTTCCGTTATTCGCGGATGACATTTTGCTTACTTTGACCAATCCATTATATTCCCTAACCAACCTATACCAAATTTTACAAGACTTTTCAGAAATTTCAGGGTATAAAATAAACGCAGATAAGTGCGAGGCACTGCCCTTAGCGCTCCTCCCCCCCACACTAGAAAATTAATAGAAGTTAACTTTGATATTAAGTGGGTTAAAAGCTCCCTAACGTACTTAGGGTTTAAACTTTCAGAGTCTTATGGTAAACTATATAAAATAAATTATGCCCCATTATAAAATTCTATTAGACGAGATCTGAGGACATGGAAAAGGGCACTTTTTCATGGTACGGACGCCTCTCTGCCATTATAAAAGAATGTACTTTCTAGGATCCTATACCTGTTTAAAGCGCTTCCAATTAAAATCCCTTCCCTTGAACTACAACAAATACAATCAGACCGTATATCCTTCTTGAGAGGAGAGGGAAAGAATAGCCTTGCATATTTTAACCAGACATAGACAGTTGGGGGGAGTGGGCCTGCCAAACCTGCAGCACTACTACCATGCAGCCAGAATAGCACAAGCATCACTTCTACACAAACAAGCACAAAACATTATTTGGACAAGAATTGAGACTGACTTACTAGGAATAGAAAACTCAGATGATCTCTTATGGGACTCAGGGAAAGATTTAGACCAAAGTAACGTCAGACCCTCCTCGACCTTAGAAACAATGACACATTGGAAGTTGATTACCAAATCCCCAGAGATGCTCCCATTAAGATCAGGGGTTAAGTCAATATGATGCTTACTACCAAAGGAAACACATAGACTAGTGGGAAAATTGACTAATAAAGGTCTATATAAAGTAGCAGATTTAATTGAGCAATCTCGAATACTAACATTTACTCACCTACAGGAAAAATTGCAACAAGAGATGATAGTCGCACCACCAAGTTTAGTGAATAATTTTCTTTATTGAGCCAAGATCAAAAAAAATCAGCAACGTTTCGGACACAAGTCCTTAATCTTGCAATCTTGAATACTAACATTTACTCACCTACAGGAAAAATTGCACCCACATAAACTACATTGGTTCCTGTATCTACACATTTCCTCGGTACTCAACAAATATGTTGTAGCTTTAGGCAAAAACCCATATACAGTCTTAGAGAATATATGTTTGAACCCTACTAGAGAAAAACACATTATATCCAAGCTATACATAGCAATTCAAGACATAAAACACACCACTAAGTGAGCTATAGCACTGAAATGGGAGGAAGATGGGGGGACCTGCTCCCGAAAAGTGAATTGGACCAAATATTATTTGTTTCCTGTAGGGGCCTAATCAGTGCAGATTTCAGGGAAAATTGCATAAAGACAGCATTCTGGTGGTACCTAACACCTCTGAGAACTTCCCATTATTCCCTTACCATATCTAAACGCTGCTATAGAGGTTGTGGAGAACAGGGTTCATATATGTGGTGGGACTGCTATGTAATAAGGGATATCTGGCTTCAGCTAAATGACTTGCTTAGTAAGGTTTTAGTTGAAAATATAGTCTTAACTATGACTCAGGCATTTCTGAACAGGGAGATTCCCCATCTAAATTCCATAATTAAAATTATATGCATGGCTACCAGGGTATGCATAGCACGACATTGGAAGAGAGTCCCTCCCGCATGGCAAGAAATACTATATAAGATAAACAATATATATAAAATGTCTGAGAGGGTGGCCTGGATTCAGGGGGAGACAGAGCGCTTTCATAAAATTTGGTTTTACTGGATTATGCATAGCTCATTACGGGTTGAGTGATAATAAATATTAGATACAGGTAGCACAAGAGAGCACTTTTTGTCTGTAACCAAGATAGTAACACTGAATAATTTGATCCATAAGATGACACATAGATTTTTTCATACTCGAAAGTTGACCACATTCCTATATTTATTTCTGTTTTTATTTTTATTTCCGTTTTTATTGTTTTAATTATTTGAAAAGTTTATTATGGTTGCTGTTTAAAATCTAATATATTCAAAATGTTTCTGTAATTGACAATGGAAATACATCTTCTGAGACAATGGGCCTATTGCTCTCAGGATGTGCTCAGCGTTATGTAATAGCTCTGTGGAAACAAAATAAAAATAATTTCAATTTTGTCTTTTTGTATGGCATTGCCCTAAAGTGATCAAGATCTTTTTGTGAAAAACAAAACAAAAAAGTACACCTTCTGACATTATACCCACCCCAAATCAGTCAATAGGAATGCAAGGGTACCCCAATATAAAAGGGGTACCTCACATTCAAAATTCAGTGTGTGGCTGGTGACCACATGAAGAGAACCTCCGTGTTGAAGCTTTGAAAATGGATGAAGACCACTTCCGCCATCGTCGCCACCGGGATGAAGATAAGAAGATGGAGCGATGCAGAGATGAAGATGGAGGGAGGAAGTGTAGAGTTAGTTTTTTTTTAGTTTTTTTTGGGAGTTTTTTTTTGATTAGGTATATTTTTTTCCTCTGGGCAGCAAAAGAGCTAAATGCCCTTTAAGGGCAATGCCAAGACAAATTAACAAGTTAATAAGTTTTTTTTTTTTTTTTTTTATATATTTTATTTACATATCAGCAATGATTCACAAAAACAAAGATATCAAAAAAAGAAACTCTCAGGTTTAAACATTTAAACAATTCAAATGACATTTTGTACTTCCATCAATCAATAATAATTAATTGTTCTGCTGAAATTTTATCATTTAATTAGATAATCCCAGCCCCCGCCCGTAATAAGGAAGAAAAAGAAGAAAAAAAAAAAAAAAAAAAAAAAGGAGGGGAAGAGATGGGAAGGAAGGGAACAGGGTGGGGCAAGGAGGGGACACGGGGATCTCCTCTCTCCCCCCCTCTCCCACAAGGAGCCACAGTGCGGCAGGGTGATGATACCATAAAAAATTCAACTAGAATACCCTAGATCATCTCAATCACGATGCCATTACCAGGCGCCCAGTAGCACCAGTTCTGAGTTTCTGAATGGGAATATTAAGTCATTGATCTCGGCCTCAGGCATTGACTTGATAAAAACTGACCATTTACCAAAGAATTGCCTGATGTCTTCGTCTTTATTTAAATTGATTTCTCTTTGTTCAAGTAAGCATTGTTTTTTCAGACAATTCTTGATCTCCGGGATAGATGGGGTTGCTCTCATTTTCCATTTTTTAAGAATAAGATATCTGGTTGCCAAAATCGAGAGAAATATAAATTTATCATGTGGATTGTGATTCTTTGGGCCGAATATAATATTAAATTGCGTAAGGCCTAGAGGAGAAATTTTAAGGGTTTTATTAAGCCAGAACTCCAGCTTCCACCAGAGATACCTTATTTTGGGACAACTCCAAACCATGTGTATTAGATCCGCTGCAGGGAACAGGCATTTTGGGCATTTGTTAAATCTGAGATTGCGGATTTTGTAGCCCTTCTCAGGAGTAAAATATGCGTTGTGCAGAACTTTAACATGCATCTCCCGCCAGGTAGCTGAAAGAGTAGCTTGGGCTACTTTAGAGATTGAGGATTGAACAGTTCTTATCTCAATGTTGGATTGTGGAAACAGTTTGTTCCAGAAAGAAGTAATTTTCCCTAACTCTAATTCATTTTTGCTAGATTTGATTAGCTGATAGCAGAAAGAAATGGATCTGATGCCATTTTTAAACAAGGTAAGCCAATTTTCCAGTTTGCCCAGGGTCCAGCTCCATCCTGGCTCGTTTGTTAACTCGAGAAGTAGATGTCTGCTTTGCAGATATGCAAAGAATTCCTTGTTGTTTATTTGGAATTCTGTTTTTAACTCATCAAAGGATTTGACACATTTTCTGTCTGGGTTCCAAAGCTGTATCATCTTAGTCAGGCCTGAATTATGCCAATTCTTGAATATTGCGGAGTTTAAGCCTGCGGGAAATTTCGGGTTCCCCTGCAATGAGAGATACTGAGAGACTTTGCAATTTAAAGATTGAAGACTACCCACTTTCCACCAGGCCTTCAGTGGATTAGAGAAAGATTTGAGTTTTTTGATTTCGCCTGGTAGTTCTTTAGGTGGGCAATGAATTAAGGCTAACTCCAGGTAGGGATTAATAATATTTTCCTCCAGTGGATTATTTGCCACATAATTACTATGAGAGATCCAGTCGGCTACCACTCGAATTAGGAAGGCGTGATTATATGATCTTATGTCTGGTAGTGCAAGGCCACCGCTGTCTTTCGGGAGGGAGAGTTTGCTCAGCGATATTCTAGGTTTTTTCTCCTGCCATAAGAATTTGCTAAGTGTACTGTTAAAGGAACGAACATCCTTCTCTAAAAGTATTAATGGGATGTTCTGTAGTAGATAGAGGAGCTTTGGAAGTAAGACCATTTTAAATAGGGCAATCCGACCAGAGATAGATAATGGTAGTGATTGCCAGTTTTTAAGTTTCTCCTTGATGGTTGCTAAGATTGGAATGAAATTAAGGTCGTACAGTTCCCTGGGCGAAGAAGAAATGAAGATACCTAGGTATTTAAAGGATTCTCTAGCCACGGTGAAAGGAATGTCCAAAGGAGAGTTATCATTTTGTCTGAGCCATAGCAGCTCTGATTTTGCTTCATTGATCTTATAGCCCGAAAAAGAGCCAAATCTGGCGATGATGTCTAATAGTTTGGGAGTACTAGTTTTAATATCAGATAAATATAATAGTATATCGTCCGCATAGAGGGCGATTTTTATGAGCTGGTTGCCCAGCTTGATTCCTGCTAATTATTGTCTGATCATAATTGCCAGGGGTTCAATTGAGACGTCGAAGAGTAGGGGGGACAGGGGGCACCCTTGATGGGTTCCTCTTCTGAGGGTTATCTGTGGTAATGCGGTATAATTAATGATCAGGCTAGTGTATGGTTCTTTGTACAGATTCATGATAAAGTTAAGAAAGTTACCCCTAAAGCCAAACTTAGCCAGAGAGGTGAAGAGATGATCAAAGTGGATTGAGTCAAATGCTTTTTCTGCATCAATTGAAACAATAGCCAGGTCTGGTGCGCCGCAGTCGCCCCCACCCTCCGACGTCCCCATGGTCCTAAAGTAGTCTGTGATGACTATGGCCTCTCTAATTTTTGCTGAAGAATTTCGATTATAAAGAAACCCTGCCTGATCTAAATGAATGATGTTGGCTAAAGGTGCCTGAAGGCGCCTAGCAATAACAGAGCAGAAGATTTTATAATCTCCGTTTAAGAGAGCTATGGGCCTGTATGATTCCTTGAGGGAAGGGTCTTTCCCAGGCTTCAAGATTAAAATGGTGTTGGAGGCAGAAAAAGAGGTGGCTACTGGGCTACCTTTGACATACATGTTGTTATATAAGTTATTAAGATAAGGAGTGATCTCAGAGCTCATAATTTTGTAGAACTCATTCGGAAGACCATCTGGTCCTGGTGTCTTATTTGTGGCGAGGTCTGAAATTGTTTTTATTATTTCTGCGTCGGTAATTGGAGCGTTAAGAGTATCGGCCATTTCAGCTGATATTTTAGGGCAAGAGATTTCACTCCAGAATTGTGACGCTTGGGTACAGTCTGAACTCCTACAGGAGTACAGATCTTGATAGTATCTGAAGAATGCCTCTGCAATATCATCAGGCTTATCAAGGAGAATGCCATCTTGCTGGATGCTCTCAATAAGAGATGACTTTTTCTCCCTTTTAGCCAGGTTCGCCAATAATTTGCCGGATTTGTTGCCGAATCTGTATATTCTGGCTTGGAGTCTCAAGTCCCTTTGTGTTTCCTGGAAGATCGCAAATGTATCTCTGGTGTTTTTGGCCCTGATATATTTTGCCCAGTTTATAGCTGATTTTTCCAATAAAAAGGAATTGTAGGAATTTATTACTGAATTGGTGATTTCTTTCTCTCTTAATCTTAATTTCCTAGTTCTTATAGCGCTGTATGCTATGATTTCGCCCCTGAGAACTGCCTTCGCAGCTTCCCAGAATACCAAGGGGGACCCTATGTGACCCTGATTGTGTTGGAGATAATCAGAGAACTTAATTTTAAGCCAATTTTTAAACTTTAGATCAGTTGCGAGATAAGAAGGGAAGATAAAGCGTGATGGCCTATTTTTAAAATGGTTAAGCTGGAATTCCAGCGAGATGGGACCATGGTCAGATAGAAAGATGGGTAGTATGTTTGCCTTTACCTCTGACGTATTTAATCTGTCATTGATTAAGAATAGGTCGATTCTAGACAGTGTTTTGTGCGCCCTGGATAAGCAAGTGAAATCCCTGACATCAGGGTTCTGGAGCCTCCAGACATCTTTTACTGCAAGGTTCTGCTTTATTGTTTTAATTAGTTTAGCTTCTAAGTTGTCCCTTTTTTGCTTGGGCAGTTTAGTGGAGTTTCTGAACCTATCGAGCGGACAGTGTGGGGACATGTTAAAGTCGCCGCCAAGTACCAGATGACCTTCCTGCGCAGAGAGAATTTTAGCCTGGATCTTGGACCAGAACCCTGGGTCCAGTTTGTTGGGGACGTATATGTTACAGAGGGTAAAGATTGTTTTACCAATTTTTACTTTTAATATTACAGACCTTCCCTCATGATCTACTTCACTATAAATGACTTCTAGGTTAATTTTTTTCCCTATCAAGATGGCCACTCCTCTCCTTCTTCCATCTCCCGGGGAAAAAAATATTTCTTTCACCCAGGAGGATCTGAGTTTTAAAGATTCTTCCGATGTCAAGTGTGTCTCTTGTAGGAATGCTATATCAGTTCCAAGTTTTCTCAAATGTGTGAGGATAGCTTTTCTTTTAATGGGAGTGGTGATCCCTCCCACATTCCAAGAGATCAGTTTAAAATTTGCCATCTGAAGTTAAGCCAGGTATCTAGATATAGCCTTGGAGGAGGAGGGGGGGGGAGGGGGAACAAAAAAAAAAAAAAAAAAAAAAGGAAGGGGGGGGGGGTCCTTCCCCAACATAATCTCCTGGACCATCATAGTCCTTACTTCTAACATCCATAAAAAAGAAAAAAAAAATAGATAAAGAGAAAAGAAAAAAGTAAAGTAAAATACTGATGACCTATTTTCGGCCTGACGTCTGTGTGCCTAGAATGTTCGCATCTTTCAAGTGTTGTTCTGCCTCTTGTAAGGTATTTAAAATATAGGTGTTCTCGCCTTCCATTATTTTTAATTTTGCAGGGTAGATAATAGTGGCTTGGCAGCCCTGTTGGATTAGTCTGGTACATATGGGGGCTAACGCCCTCCTTTTAGATGACGTCTCAGCTGAGAAATCCTGAAAAAGGAGAATTTTAGATTCTCCCATCATAATCGGCTGGTTCTTTCGGTAAAATTGCATCAATGTAACCTTATCTTGGAAATTTAAAAGTTTTGCAATTACCGGTCTAGGTCTAGAGTTACCTTTGTTATCCACCCAGGGTCTGCCAAGCCTATGTGCTCTTTCTACAATGATTTGGGGATGATTAGATGGGATTTTAAGAAGTTGAGGTAGCGACTCAGAGATAAAGGTGTTTAAATTCTCATGAGATTTGTCCTCTGGGATCCCTATTAACCTAATGTTGTTCCTGCGGGAACGATTTTCGAGATCTTCGAGTTTGGCCTGCATTGTGGTCATAGATAGATTAATAGATTCTGAATTGGCACTATGGAGTGTGGTCAGATCTTCGAGATCTGACACTCTCTGTTCAACTTCACTCATTCTATTAGCGAACTGTCTGACTTCTTGTGATAGAAGTGTTATATCTTGCCTTATTTCTAACTTGAGTGCCTCGAAGTTGGGAGCCAGTGCTTCCGAAATTTTAGTGACCAGAGTTTGGATATCAAATGTATCAGTCTGAGGGGGTGCAAAGACAGGTATTACTTGTGATTCAGACAAAATGTCTGAGGTATTCTTGATTTTCCTGTCTCTTTGCCTCGCGGCCATGGCTGGTGAGGGAGTTCTAAGGTGAGGGTGAAGAAATTTATCCATGTGCCGGATTCAGCAGGGGAAATAGAAAACTAACATTGGCTAGGGAGAGAATCCTCTCAGTGAATTACGAGGGGAAAAAGAGAGTGAGGCAGGGAGTGGGGGAGAAGTGGAGGAGGTAGTGCAGGGGGAGGAGGGGTGAATCAATTATTGACCTATGTTGATAAAAGAGAGAAGAGAATTGAAGAAAAAATAAGATACGTAGATAGGTCCAAAAAACAAAAAGTGAAAGTGAGGTTCGCTCACCAAGCCATGGACGGATGGCAATCGGATGTTATTAGAGATAAGAATTATAGGTTCGGTTCAATTTTATGCGCTGTGCCCCTGTCGCTTATCTATTATAAAGTGAGAGACAAAAGGGCCAGATCAGCAAGGTTTGAAGCAAAGTTATTTTTTGCAGGTATGCATTCAGTTGCCCTTTACCTACCCCGACACCTCAGGGCAGGATATCGTTTAGGGGCTGGACATATAATTCTGTTTAATGTTTAATCGTGGAGTAAAGCATCATACATATAATTTTATGTAATACATTTGTATGAAATGTGGAAAATAACCAAGCACCGTCTCTCTCTGGGGCCTATTTATAGAATAAGTTCTATTATTAGATTAGAAGTTGCTATCCCCTCCTCCCTCCTGATGTAATAGGCTTGATTCCAACAATTATTTATAGTAATGAGATAATTTTAGCTCTATTAGCAATATTATCTTATAGATTTAAACCGTTTAATGCTTTGACATTGTCTGTTCCCATCTGCTAGACCAGTTTTAGCTTTCAGGTGTCCCTGGTACAATCTAAAGCTCATCTAGAGACATTTGTAATCAGTAAATACAATAAAGTTTGATTGTCTTTGAATGTCTAAATTTCAGAGGGTTTTAAACCTTATGAAATAGGAGGGTGGAGCAATTTAAAACTGGGGTGGCAAGTTTCAATTATAAAACAGGCACACAAAATAAAAAAAGAAAAAAAAAGGAAAAAAGGACTGTATAGCAATTTTAAGGTTGTTCAACAATTATGCTTATTGGAGAAGACCAGTTTTCCCTAAGCCATGTGTAAATATTGGTTATTGAGACCTGGTACAAACGTACAACCACTTTCAATTTTAAGCATCTATAGCCAGGGTTATATCTGGATAATCTTGCTTTTACACATTATGTATTTAAAACAGCGTGAATGTTTTACATCTATTAATTGCTTTTCTTATGGCTTAAGGTGGTTAACTTAGAATTCTCTATATTTATACAGTAGTCTTTATACTTTATAGCAGTGTTCAATCCAGAAAAGACCTTTCAACATTTGCTCAATGAGGAGATATAATGTTTCAACTTTAACTTGCAACAATTGTGTCCGTTCTGAGTGAATAATTTTGTGCGCACATGCAGCTATTATCATAAATGGTTTGTAAGTCTGTGTTCTTCTTTTCCCTTCCTCCCTTCTGGGTATGGATATAATTGTAGGAGAATTAAGATTCTTTATAGTGTCTACTCAGTCGCCCTGTCAAGTGACCCAGCTCCTGTCTTTATCCTGATAGTGGTGTAGTTATGGCAGCCTTCCCCTCCCTTGATTTACAGAAATTGCTGCCTCTTAGTAGATTTTCTTTCTATTTCTCCCTTTTCCCTTTTTTGTGTCCTTCCCTCTTTCCCCCCTCACAGACGGAACTTACGGTTTACAGGCTCCGTCTCAGTCTGCAACACGCCGGTCTCCTCCCGCGCAGCACCAGTGGGAGAGGAGAAACCCGGCCAGCAGCCGTCTAGATACAACTTGCCAGGAGCGTCGAAGGGAGCAGGAGTGCCTATGTCCAGGCAATGAAGCCAGAGTTGGAGTTACCTCCTCCCACGCAGCACCGGTGGGGGAGGAGGAAGAGCGGTCACTCGATCGTGCACGGACCCACCAGGTGGTCCAAAGAAGAGGTCCAAAGAGAAGATCCTCTCAGGGTTAGCAGCTTGAAGCGTCCAGGCTCTGCTCCGTCTGGTGGGGTAAGAGGGTAGTTGGGAGAGGTTGCTGTAGGCGAAAAGAGACAGAGGGAGGGGATGACCTCATGCAGCTCACTGACGGTGTCGGGAAGGTAAGGGCACCTCCGTTCTTACACAGGAAAGTACCGGGTTTACCTCCTCCCGCGCAGCACCGGTGGGGGAGGAGGGAGAAGGGCAATCACCCGGTTATGCACGAGTCCACCAGGAAACCCAGAAGGAAGGAGAGAGTTCCTCTCAGAGTCTGTCATGCAGCACGGCTCGCACCTGTATCCTCCAGAAAGGTGAAAAGATAATCAGAGGAGATTGTTACAACCACCTGGGGAGGGGGGAGAAGGCAAAAACTCCCCCTGCCCGGTGCTGGGGTTTTTACACTGAGGAAGGCTTGTGGTAGTTTTATACGGATACTTAGAAGTTTGATGTATACTTTACAGTATTATCCAGGATAGGAAATTATGCAAGCAGTGAGATGGGTTTTCACTGCATTTGTTCCGGTAGCGTTAGATCCTGCTGTCCAGCAGCTGCCCCAGTTCCCAGGGCTTGGCGCGAAGATCACCGCCAGCAGCTTTAGGACTGGAGTGTGTTTGCTCAGCCACTTGTGCTAGGCTCCTCCTCCGGAACAGGTGGTGAGGTATACCCACAAGTTAATAAGTTTTATTAGTGGTGGCGATGTCGGGAGCAGCAGATTAGGGGTTAATAACTTTATTTCAGGTGGTCGGCGATGTCAGGGCAGCAGATTAGGGGTGTTTAGACTTGAGGTTTATGTTAGGGTGTTAAGTTTAAATGTAACTTTTTTTCCCCATAGACATTAATGGAGTTGTGTTACAGAACTTTTCATTCCATGCTTCAGGTGTTAGTTTTTTTTTAACACTCTCTCCCCATTGATGTCTATGGGGAAAGCGTAGACGAGCACGCATTCTCAGCCCTTGGATTTTGTGCGGTATGGAGCTTATCGCCACCATATCGCACGCACAAGGCGGCTTTTTAGAAATTCGTAATAGCAGCGCTATGGAGGGTAAAATAATGCAACTTTTGTTGCATTCGTTTTGCACCCTCTATAGCACAAAACTGTAATCTAGGCGATAGTAATTACAAGTATGATGATATATTTAGTTATATTAAAAGCTATTATTAAAAGGCAGTATGTTTTTTATTTAAAAAAAAATAACATAAAGCATGTTCGGGGGTCACTTGATCTCTTGATATTTGCAGAACATCACTATGTATTCATCAAATGAATAACCATTTGCCTTTCTGTTTTGTTTTTCAGTTTTGTTCCTAACCACTTACAGAGTAAAATATTTGATTTATGAATTACCTTTACAACGTTTGTGATGAACTAATATACAAAGAGTATAAAGTGTATTTTTTCCACTTTTTACTTAGTTTTATTGTGAAGATTATAGATTAGGTCATTGAAATATAATGTGAGAGCTTTAGCACTTGCTCTAGCTGTATTGTTATTTTACTTTTTACTTTATCCAATCTCCTGTGAACTAAGATTGACAACGTATTTAACAATTGTCAAACGTCTGTCTCTCTACATCCATTGTTGATAGTATAGCTAAAATAGAGGTTCATACACTGGGGTTTATTTATCAAAGGTCTGGCAGACCTGATCCAACAGTGCGGATCAGGTCTGCCAGGCCACGCTGAATGCGGAGAGCAATACGCTCTCTGTATTCAGCATTGCACCAATGCCGCCCCCTGCAGATTTGCGGCCTATCGGCTGCCAGCAGCGGATGTCAATCAACCCGATTGTACTCGATCAGGTTGAATTGCAGCAATGTCTGTCTGCCTGCTCAGAGCAGGTAGACAGGGTTAAGGAGCAGCTGTCTTCAGGCTCGCCAGAAACACGGGCCCTCAAGCTCCATTTGGCGCTTGATAAATGGGCCCCACTGACTCAAATTCATATTCTATGTATAAGGAATGTTTGGAGATCAAATTTTTCATAGATGACCAATCAGAAAACCAGAAAACCCACATTATCTGATATGTATTCATGGTTACTTCTTGCTAATTTGAGATTTGACAAATGACAAACACTACAAATGCAAGTATATTCTCATCATTAATAATTGATGCACATAATTATTATGAAACAAAATATTTAGTTATTTTACTTCAAAACAATTTAGCATTAGTGTCTGCATCCAAAAATACTCCTTGTAAATGTTATTGCTGCGTTAGAAGTAAACATTTTCCCATTTATTAAAGTCTTGGTAATAACTTAGTTTCAAAACATAATTTCTTAATGTGCATTCTGTACACTAGAGGGAAACATTTAATTATAAGTTCCTTAATTTTCTCAAGAACTTGCTAAAGTGATTAATTATTTTGAGTAATCAGTTTTGTAGATAATTATATTTCATTATTGAAACAGAATTTCAAGCACATGAATAAACCATTAGACAAAACAAAGAAAGGACATTTTTTTATTTTATTTATTTTCCACTGTAAAATGTTATAAGATCAGTTGTGTTTAGAATTTTTTTATCCCAGTCCATAACAAGGTACATGAAAATTCCAATTTAATTTTTCTAATGCACTTTGTAAGCAAATTAGTCCATTTTATATTTATTTTATGAGAAATGTATTCTCAAGGAATGAGAATGCATCAGTCACTGAAAACAACACACAATAACAGCTAGATTATGAGTGGCACATTAACTGCTATGCACGAGCAATATCGGGATTATACTGTGCACGTCAAGTGTAGCCCGCATGGCCGCATCTTACAAATTGAAAATAAAGACATACGCTTGAGCGCAATTAAATTTAACGTGTGTAGGGTTAGCGCGACTTCAGAGCTCTGGTTAATTGCTACTCTTGAATATAAAGTGTCATAAAACACATCTAAAATACATTTAATATTAAAATACAGGGCTCAAAGATATAAATAAGGTCTCAGTAGTAACAAAATAAAACAGGACTGCAAACGGCTTTAACATAGAAATACATACATATACATGTCTAAAGATGTATATGGATATATATATATAATATATATATATATATATATATATATATATGTTTGTGTGTGTGTCTATATGTGTTTACATATGTATTTATGTGTTTTACTGTATATTTACTGTACATATGTCACATTCCAAAGTTCTTCACTTACAGGATAATGTCCTTTTTGTTATTAAATACATAGATCTATATATGTGTATATACCTATACATGCATAATTATTCCTTTAGATATATAGGTATATATATTTATTTTACATGAACAGTATCAGATATATATAAAAATATCTATTTCTTAATAAAAAAGTACATAATTTTCTATGTAAAAAACATAGAAATGTAAAATATACGTTTTGCATATTTGGTTTCTCAATTTAGATCTTAACGTAGTTGGGTTAGTGCACATAGGCCTAGATTTAGAGTTGGGCGGTAGCCATGAAAACCAGCATTAGAGGCTCCTAACGCTGGTTTTAGGCTACCTCCGGTATTTGGAGTCATTAAAAAAAGGGTCTAACGCTCACTTTTCAGCCGCGACTTTTCCATACCGCAGATCCCCTTACGTAAATTGCGTATCCTATCTTTTCAATGGGATTTTGAAAACCTTCAATGGGACCTTTGAAAAAGCCGAAACGCCATCGGCGAAACATGTTAGGGAAGGGTAGCTTTTAATACCCTGTTCAGTCTTTTTAATGGCATAGCTAACTTAAAATTAATTTACCTATATAGTGGCAACTTGGACTAGACTCAGACTTCAAGTAATATTGATAGATTTCAGTGGCGAGATTAAAGAGCAAACTATATGTGAATATCGCAATAGCTGTAACTGTATCCACTGCATCAGACCGCTATGATATATATTTAAATAATTACGTGTTTATAACTTAAAACTATAGCGGCAAATCAGTGGCAAGTGTTAATGGTATATTACATGCTAACAGTACAACGCTAATACTGCTAGTCGTTTATACTGGCTGATAAGAAAAACATATATTCGTTAAAAATCTGGTGTTAACCTCACAGGATCATAGAAGGCAGACGCTTATAGTGTCAAAGCGTACCTGGATAACTCAAATCCTCTAAGATATGCCTGAAATATTATAAAACTTAAACAGCCAGCAAATCATTACGGTTGCTTTAGAAATTAAATACGAATAACTCTTTGATAATTTCAAACAATAGTGACTAAGTGTTCACACTAGTCCCTTAAGTTCACATTGTGATAAACAAAACTATAAATATCCAATCAGTAACTGACTTAGGATATGTATTGCTACGGACTGCATTAAATATATGACTAAAACACATTTATATTAATATTTGGAAACCATTCCGCTTATATAGCACACGCATCATACCATAGCAGTCAGTCACTGAGATTATGTAAACATTGTATTGCCTAATACAGACTGTCTGAATTATTACATCTCCAGTACCATACTATATAAAAAAGACAGTCGTATTCTAAAGCAACGCATTAATCATATACGATTATAAGCGCAACAACAGTAGTGAACCAATCCGTTAGGTGACTAATATAGCAGAGATATATAAAGCACGATTATATTTGCTATAAAGCTCAAATTACCTAAGTTTAACAGTGGTAAAATACCAACACCACTAATGATCTAAACACAAACTTGAAATTTATAAAACAAGTTGTGTCAAAAGTACACCAAGCACCTATACATGCAATATATCAATCAAAAACATTGGATCAGCCAATCGGATTGAACTTGATTCTGATTGGCTGATTCCATCAGCCAATCAGAATATTCCTACCTTAATTCCGATTGGCTGATAGAATCCTATCAGCCAATCGGAATTCGAGGGACGCCATCTTGGATGACGTCATTTAAAGGAACCGTCATTCGGCTAGTAGGCGTCGGGAGAAGAGGATGTTCCGCGTCGGATGGAAGATGATGGCTCCCGAAGAAAGAAGATTGAAGATGCCGTTGATAGAAGACTTCATCCGGATCATGGACCTCTTCAGCTCCCGCTTGGATGAAGACTTCAGCCGGATCATGGACCTCTTCAGCTCCCGCTTGGATGATGACTTCAGCCGGATCATGGACCTCTTCAGCCCCCCGCTTGGGCTTGGATCAGGACATCGGAGGAGCTCTTCTGGATCGATCGGTGAACCTGGCATGGTGAAGATAAGGTAGGAAGATCTTCAGGGGCTTAGTGTTAGGTTTATTTAAGGGGGGGTTTGGGTTAGATCAGGGGTATGTGGGTGGTGGGTTGTAATGTTGGGGGGGTATTGTATGTTTTTTTTTACAGGCAAAAGAGCTGAACTTCTTGGGGCATGCCCCGCAAAGGGCCCTGTTCAGGGCTGGTAAGGTAAAAGAGCTTTGAACTTTAGTAATTTAGAATAGGTTAGGGCATTTTTTTATTTTGGGGGGCTTTGTTATTTTATTAGGGGGCTTAGAGTAGGTGTAATTAGTTTAAAATTGTTGTAATATTTTTCTTATGTTTGTAAATATTTTTTTATTTTTTGTAACTTAGTTCTTTTTCTATTTAATAGCTATTGTACCTGGTTAAAATAAATACAAAGTTACCTGTAAAATAAATATTAATCCTAAAATAGCTATAATATAATTATAATTTATATTGTAGCTATATTAGGATTTATTTTACAGGTAAGTATTTATCTTTAAATAGGAATAATTTATTTAATAAGAGTTAATTAATTTCGTTAGATTAAAATTATATTTAATTTAGGGGGGGGTGTTAGTGTTAGGGTTAGATTTAGCTTTAGTGGTTAATACATTTATTAAAATAGCGGTGAGCTCCAGTCGGCAGATTAGGGGTTAATAATTGAAGTTAGGTGTCGGCGATGTTAGGGAGGGCAGATTAGGGGTTAATACTATTTATTATAGGGTTAGTGAGGCGGATTAGGGGTTAATAACTTTATTATGATAGCGGTGCGGTCCGGTCGGCAGATTAGGGGTTAATAAGTGTAGGCAGGTGGATGCGACATTGTGGGGGGCAGATTAGGGGTTAATAAATATAATATAGGGGTCGGCGGTGTTAGGGGCAGCAGATTAGGGGTACATAAGAATGATGTAAGTAGCGGCGGTTTACGGAGCGGCAGATTAGGGGTTAAAAATAATATGCAGGTGTCAGCGATAGCGGGGGCAGCAGATTAGGGGTTA
>NC_069500.1:1045753894-1045783894 GCF_027579735.1 Bombina bombina | reverse complement strand
CTCATCTTTGATGATACCAGCCCAAACCAGTACTCCACCTCCACCTTGCTGGCGTCTGAGTCGGACTGGAGCTCTCTGCCCTTTACCAATCCAGCCACGGGCCCATCCATCTGGCCCATCAAGACTCACTCTCATTTCATCAGTCCATAAAACCTTAGAAAAATCAGTCTTGAGATATTTCTTGGCCCAGTCTTGACGTTTCAGCTTGTGTGTCTTGTTCAGTGGTGGTCGTCTTTCAGCCTCTCTTACCTTGGCCATGTCTCTGAGTATTGCACACCTTGTGCTTTTGGGCACTCCAGTGATGTTGCAGCTCTGAAATATGGCCAAACTGGTGGCAAGTGGCATCTTGGCAGCTGCACGCTTGACTTTTCTCAGTTCATTGGGCAGTTATTTTGCGCCTTGGTTTTTCCACATGCTTCTTGCGACCCTGTTGACTATTTTGAATGAAACGCTTGATTGTTCGATGATCACGCTTCAGAAGCTTTGCAATTTTAAGAGTGCTGCATCCCTCTGCAAGATATCTCACTATTTTTTACTTTTCTGAGCCTGTCAAGTCCTTCTTTTGACCCATTTTGCCAAAGGAAAGGAAGTTGCCTAATAATTATGCACACCTGATATAGGGTGTTGATGTCATTAGACCACACCCCTTCTCATTACAGAGATGCACATCACCTAATATGCTTAATTGGTAGTAGGCTTTCGAGCCTATACAGCTTGGAGTAAGACAACATGCATAAAGAGGATGATGTGGTCAAAATACTCATTTGCCTAATAATTCTGCACTCCCTGTATAACATCTCAACATTCACAAATATACATTTCTGACATTCAAAAACAAAACAAAAACAAATCAGTGACCAATATAGCCACCTTTCTTTGCAAGGACACTCAAAAGCCTGCCATCCATGGATTCTGTCAGTGTTTTGATCTGTTCACCATCAACATTGCGTGCAGCAGCAACCACAGCCTCCCAGACACTGTTCAGAGAGGTGTACTGTTTTCCCTCCTTGTAAATCTCACATTTGATGATGGACCACAGGTTCTCAATGGGGTTCAGATCAGGTGAACAAGGAGGCCATGTCATTAGATTTTCTTCTTTTATACTCTTTCTTGCCAGCCACGCTGTGGAGTACTTGGACGCGTGTGATGGAGCATTGTCCTGCATGAAAATAATGTTTTTCTTGAATGATGCAGACTTCTTCCAGTACCACTGCTTGAAGAAGGTGTCTTCCAGAAACTGGCAGTAGGACTGGGAGTTGAGCTTGACTCCATCCTCAACCCGAAAAGGCCCCACAAGCTCATCTTTGATGATACCAGCCCAAACCAGTACTCCACCTCCACCTTGCTGGCGTCTGAGTTGGACTGGAGCTCTCTGCCCTTTACCAATCCAGCCACAGGCCCATCCATCTGGCCCATCAAGACTCACTCTCATTTCATCAGTCCATAAAACCTTAGAAAAATCAGTCTTGAGATATTTCTTGGCCCAGTCTTGACGTTTCAGCTTGTGTGTCTTGTTCAGTGGTGGTCGTCTTTCAGCCTTTCTTACCTTGGCCATGTCTCTGAGTATTGCACACCTTGTGCTTTTGGGCACTCCAGTGATGTTGCAGCTCTGAAATATGGCCAAACTGGTGGCAAGTGGCATCTTGGCAGCTGCACGCTTGACTTTTCTCAGTTCATGGGCAGTTATTTTGCGCCTTGGTTTTTCCACACGCTTCTTGCGACCCTGTTGACTATTTTGAATGAAACGCTTGATTGTTCGATGATCACGCTTCAGAAGCTTTGCAATTTTAAGAGTGCTGCATCCCTCTGCAAGATATCTCACTATTTTTTTACTTTTCTGAGCCTGTCAAGTCCTTCTTTTGACCCATTTTGCCAAAGGAAAGGAAGTTGCCTAATAATTATGCACACCTGATATAGGGTGTTGATGTCATTAGACCACACCCCTTCTCATTACAGAGATGCACATCACCTAATATGCTTAATTGGTAGTAGGCTTTCGAGCCTATACATCTTGGAGTAAGACAACATGCATAAAGAGGATGATGTGGTCAAAATACTCATTTGCCTAATAATTCTGCACTCCCTGTATATATATATGTACAATAAAAAGTGTATTATCCTGTAAGTAAAGAATATAGGAATGCTAAATATGTACAGTACATGTACAGTAAAACACACCCTAAACACATATGCATACACAACTATATACTGTATATAATATATCTATCTATCTATCTTTTTATCTATCTATCTATCTATCTATATCTATATATATATATATATATATATATATATATATATATATATATATATATATATATATACAATAACAAGAGGAAATGATAGAACTAGAGGGCACACTTAGCTATCACAAACAAGTGAAAATTGTGAATAATACTATTATTTAGAGATGTAGGTAGGGTTGTATATCTGAGTTATGTCTCAATAGTGGGTGAGTGAGTGAGTATGTAGTTCACTCTATTAATTTGGTGGTTAGCAAACTCTCAATAAATAGCTATATATTAGTAACAAAGATAATAAGAATGGCTTAAAGTAGTAAAATTTAGCATAAAAAGTACAGAAAAATAATAATAATACTGACCATCCAATATTATAAAATAATCACAATCTATATGGCAAAATAGGATAAGTAGAATAAGTAGCAATTTGTACGAAATACAATAAATTACTGTTAAGTAGATAAAATACTATGCCGAAAATTATATATAGTACATTAAATACAGTAAATTAAATACAGTAAATAAGACTTTAAAAACAGGAGAACCCATGTGTATGGTACATAAATAAACAAACAAATTGACCCAGAGTGCCAGGAAAAAATAACCCCGTAGGTTACTACTTATTACCCCTTTGAAACGCATCAGGATATACTTGTTTGCTGACATATAATCTACAGAAACGTTGCTTTACACTGTTTATCCAGTTCTTGGGCAAATGATAACTCATAAATAAGGACATTGGTTTGTTAACTCCCCGAGTATACACATACATGTTTTCAGATTACCTCATATGACGAGGTTTTTTTAATGTGAGCATTTGAATTTATAATAAACTTATTGGTCTGACACTTATAAACAGTGTTGCACTATTATTGCCCTGTTTTTGTTTTACATGAGAATTGCCATATGAACAGATACTACAGTTGGATTCATCACTTATGATCTACATCCCTGGGTGCTCTGGAAAGACTCTCCCTACACTGTGCGACACTTACCTCATATTGATTGGGGGTAAGGAGTGTAAGTAGATACCCTATGGGGTTATTCTTTTCCTGGCACTCTGGATCACTTTGTTTGTTTATTTATGTACCATACACATGGGTTCTGCTGTTTTTAATGTATTTAATTTACTGCATTTAATTTACTGTTTTTCATTTACTGTATTTCATTTACTATATATATTTTTATGCATAGTATTTTATGTACTTAACAGTAATTTATTATATTTTTATAATATTGGATGGTCAGTATTATTATTATTTTTCTGTACTTTTTATGCTATATTTTACTACTTTAAGCCATTTTTATTACCTTTGTTACTAATATATAGCTATTTATTGAGAGTTTTCTAACCACCAAATAGGTAGAGTGTACTACCTACTCACTCACCCACTATTGAGACATAACTCGGACATACGACCCTACCTACATCTCTTAATAATAGTATTATTCACAATTTTCACTTGTTTATGAAAGCTAAGTGCACTCCCTAGCTCTATCATTTCCTCTTGTTCTTGCATTTTCTACTACATCAAACCAGGAGTACATAGGGACACTATGTGTGTTAAATTTGATTGCGCTAGAATGAATGCGTTTACTTTAAACTCGTAATACGTGCGCTATTTCCGTCAAGCAAAAGGCAGAGAAAAACTCAATATCATTTGCTCGCTACAGTTAGTGCGCCACTCGTAATCTAGCCCTTCATTGGCATTTTTTGTTAAACAGTAGGCTTATGATCAGCAGTGTACTATTGGGATCTAGCTAAACACATCAGGTGTTCCATTGACAAAAGGTATATATGTGCAGCCATCAATCCCTGGCTAGTTGCACTGCTGCTCATGAGCCAACCTAAGTATACTTTTCAAGAAATAATAACAATAGAGCAATTTAGGAGTCTTTTATGAGATCCCTTAAAGTAATTTTTTTCCATATATTTTTTTCTAGTTACAATTTTGGTTTAATATCTTTTTTGTTTTAATGCTATTTTAATAATACCATTCTTACGGCCAGATTATGAGTTTTACATTAGGAGCTATGCTGTGCTAACGTGCAGTTTTTTCTCACCGCTCACTTACCTGCAGCGCTGGTATTACGGGTTTTTATAAACCCGGCGTTAAAAGGCAAGAAGTGAGCGTTGAGCAAAATTGTGCTCCATACCGCACTCCAATACCAACGCTGCTTAAGTCAGCAGTGAGCTGGTTGTACGTGCTCGTGCCAGATTTCCCAATAGGAATCAACGGGCTGAGAAAAAGTCTAACACCTGCAAAAAAGCAGCATAAAACTCAGTAACGCAGCCCCATTGATTCCTATGGTAAACAAAATTTATATTTACACCTAACACCCTAACATAAACCAGAAGTCTAAACACCCCTAATCTTACACTTATTAACCCCTAATCTGCCGCCCCCGACATCGTCGCCACATACATTATATTTTTTACCCCTAATCTACCACTCCGGACATCGCCGCCACCTACATTATACTTATTAACCCCTAATCTGCTGCCCCCAACATCGCTGACACCTACATTATATTTATTAACCCCTAATCTCCCTCCCCCAATATCGCTGCAACCTACCTATATTTATTAACCCCTAATCTGCCGCCCCCAATGTCACTGCCACTATAATAAACATATTAACCCCTAATCCGCTGCACTCCCACCTCACAAACACTATTTAAATATTATTAACCCGTAATCTGCCGTCCCTAACATCGCCATCACCTACCTACATTTATTAACCCCTAATCTGCCACCCCAACATCGCCACTACTATACTAAATGTATTAACCCCTAAACCTAAGTCTAACCCTAACCCTAACACCCCCTAACGTAAATATAATTACAATAAATCTAAATAAATAATATTATTACCTAAATAATTCCTATTTAAAACTAAATACCTGTAAAATAAACCCTAAGCTAGCTACAATATAACTAATAGTTACATTGTAGCTATCTTAGGGTTTATTTTAATTTTACCGGCAAGTTTGTATTTATTTTAACTAGGTAGAATAGTTATTAAATAGTTATTAACTATTTAATAACTACCTAGCTAAAATAAATACAATACAAATACAGTACCTGAAAAACAAAACCTAACCTAAGTTACAATAACACCTAACACTACACTACAATTAAATAAATTAGCTAAATTAAAAACAATTAAATAAATTAAATTAAATTAGCTAAATTACAAAAAAACCAAACACTAAATTACAGAAAATAAAAAAAACAAATTACAGATCTTTAAACTAATTACACCTAATCTAATAGCCCTATCAAAATACCCCCCCCCCAAATAAAAAAAAAACCTAGCCTAAACTAAACTACCAATAGTCCATAAAAGGGCCTTTTGAGGAACATTGCCCTCTTTTACCTGTAAAAAAAATACAAACAACCCACCCAACAGTAAAACCCACCACTTACACGACCAACCCCCGAAATAAAATACTAACTAAAAAAAACTAAGCTCCCCATTGCCCTGAAAAGGGCATTTGGATGGGCATTGCCCTTAAAAGGGCATTTAGCTCTATTGCAGCCCAAATAACTAATCTAAAAAATAAACCAACCCAATACACCCTTAAATCATCTGACGCAGAGCGGGTCCATCTTCAAGACATCCGACGTGGAGCATCCTCTTCATCCGGAGTCTTCTTACTGAATGACGGTTACTTTAAATGACATCATCCAAGATAGAATTCAGCCAATCGGAATTAAGGTAGAAAAAATCCTATTGGCTGATGCAATCAGCCAATAGGATTGAAGTTCAATCAGCCAATAGAATGCAAGCTCAATCCTATTGGCTGATTGGATCAGCCAATAGGATTTTTTTCTACCTTAATTCTTATTTGCTGATAGAATTCTATCAGCCAATCAGAATCTAAGGGACATCATCTTGGATGACATAATTTAAAGGAACCGTCATTCAGTAAGAAGACTCCGGATGAAGAGGATGCTCCGCGTCGGGTGTCTTGAAGATTTTTTATTTTCTGTAATTTAGTGTTTGTTTGTTTTTGTAATTTAGCTAATTTAATTTAATTTATTTAATTGTTTTTAATTTAGTTAATTTATTTAATTGTAGTGTAGTGTTAGGTGTTATTGTAACTTAGATTAGGTTTTATTTTACAGGTCAATTTGTATTTATTTTAGCTAGGTAGTTATTAAATAGTTAATAATAACTATTTAATAACTATTCTACCTAGCTAAAATAAATACAAACTTGCCTGTAAAATAAAAATAAACCATAAGGTAGCTACAATGTACATATTAGTTATATTGTAACTAGCTTAGGGTTTATTTTATAGGTAAGTATTTAGTTTTAAATAGGAATAATTTAGTTAATTATAGTAATTATATTTAGATTTATATAAATAATATTTAAGTTAGGGAGGGTTAGGGTTAGACTTAGGTTTAGGGGTTAATAAATTTAATATAGTGGCGGCGACGTTGGGGGCGACAGATTAGGGGTTAATAAGTGTAGGTAGGTTGTGGCGACATTGGGGGCAGCAGATTAGGGGTTAATAAATATAATGTAGGTGTCGGTGATGTTGGGGGCAGCAGATTAGGGGTTAATAAGTATAATGTAGGTGGCGGCGGTGTCCGGAGCAGCAGATTAGGGGTTAATAAGAATAATATAGGTGGCAGCGATGTTAGGGGCGGCAGATTAGGGGTTAATAATATTTAACTAGTGTTTGAAAGGCGGGAGTGCAGCGGTTTAGAGGTTAATATGTTTATTCTAGTGGCGGCGATGTCCAGAGCGGCAGATTAGGGGTTACATTTTTCATTATAGTGTTTGCAATGCGGGAGGGCCTCATTTAGGGGTTAAAAGGTAGTTTATGGGTTTTAGTGTACTTTTTAGCAGTTTAGTTATGAGTTTTATGCTACAGCGTTGTACTGTAAAGCTCATAACAATTGATTTTAGAATGCGTTACGGATCTTGTCGGTAGAGGGTGTACCGCTCAATTTTTGGCCTCCCAGGACAGACTCATAATACCGGCGCTTTGGAAGTCCCATAGAAAAAAAGGGTTTACGAAGTTTACGTAAGTCATTTTGCGGTAAGGCCAAAGAAGTGTGCAGTGCCTCTAAACCTGCAAGACTCGTAATACCAGCGGTAGTGAAAAAGCAGTGTTAGGACCTGTTAACGCTGCTTTTTCAGCTTAACGCAAAACTTGTAATCTAGCTGTTACATTTTTATTGTTACAACTATACCAGCCATGCAGTGAATTATCTGTATTATATACAGTGAGAGTTTGCTGCATTCATGTTCTCTGTTAAAGTAAGCTTCTCTGTTTAGTAAAGAGTTTGAGAACCAATTGAGTTTTTAAATTGTTTGATTTGTAAGGGGTACAGTTTAAAACTTATATTTAACTGTTTTTATTTAAGCTTGCTTTAACTGTTAACTGTTTCCTCCACCCCATATTCTTGTGTGTAATTAGAGGATTGATTTGTTTCACCTGTGTGGGGCAAATCTATAAATTTAGCTCAGTAACTCTGGGACCTTGTTGTCTGAGAGTGTGTTGCATTCATTTTCTCTGTTAAAGTAAGCTACTCTTTTTAAGTAAATTTGTGGCGAGATGAGAATGGAATACATTTTCTGAAATCTGCGCGCGTAAGTCCTTATGCTGTATATTGGATACCAAATTGCGCGTAGTTCTATGTTAGTCTATGGGTAAAAAAAATACGGCCGAAGAGTGAAATATACGCGTAACTTGTATGCTACGCCGTATATGTGATACCAAAATTGTGCAAAATCTGGCATTGCCGGCTTTTGCGGGTGACGCTGCATATCGGATGGGGCCCTATGTATTCTATTTCTTTTAGGCATGGTCATTCTTTAATTTTTTTCAGATGAATTGATAAAATTTAAAGTCGTGCAATAAAAACAGAAGGACTTGATGATACTAAAATCATGGAACCAGTACAACACTGAGCTTCTGCTTGAAAAAAACATTTGAAGCCACTAAACCAGGTTGTACTGTTGATGACTTAGAACACCTAACGTGTGAACACCAGGCTTGTGTATGTAGTGTGTACACTCACACACATATAATATAAATATTAATATTTCTAATGCAGATGAAGGGGTAACTATCCTGGCGGCTTCCGAAACTCACAGTGCTAAACCGGAAGTGAACCTGGTAGGTAAAGGTCAATTCCTCCAGAGAAGCGGAGAGCCGTAGCCGAGGCGAAACCAAGCCACCAAGCAATAAGTACAAAGAGAGAAAGGCAGGCTCTACACACAAGAATCCAAGATAAAAAAGATTCTTTAATGAAAAATGTATAAAAAATAGAAAATGTCTATGAATAAGCGTCGTGGGAAGACGTGAAACTAGTCAGACATCAGTGTCAGTTTGTCTACCTGCCTTGTTCACCTTTTTTTGTGCACTCAGGGTATGTGTCTATGAATAAGCGTCGTGGGAAGACGTGAAACTAGTCAGACATCATGTGTGAATACGGGGCAACCCGAAACGCGTCCTTTCTGTGAGGATGTCTGTTTGTAACAGTTTTTAATTTGTTATGCTTGTATCACCCTCGTTGGTCTAGTTTTATATGCACGATTTCTACAATAAAGGATGTCTTATATAGCCGCTCTAGCAACTCTTTTTTCTTTGTGATGATCAATTTGGACGGCTAATGGGCTATTGACATCTATTGGAACACATCCGGCTGACACGGAGGAGAAGCGGCCTTTGAATTTCAAGTATACAGGTGGAACTGCACATTACCCATATCAGGGTACACAGCAGAAGGAGTAAAACACATAGTGTGAGATCCAAATACGGTTTCCTGGCTGTTCGGAAAATTGATGTTACCTGGAAATGTGAGTGAAAGCTCTTTTCTTGTATTGATTGTTAATAGGATTTCGCTAATACATTTTACTCTGTGATCACAAGAGACTTTGCATTTAACGCTTTATAGTTGGATATTAAGGGAACTTTGCCCTGGTGCTTTGATTTTTACTGAATATCAGTGTCAGTTTGTCTATCTGCCTTGTTCACCCTTTTTTGTGCACTCAGCGTATGTGGCTGCTTTTCTATTTTTTACACCTTTTTCATTAAAGAATCTTTTTTATCTTGGATTCTTGTGTGTAGAGCCTGCCTCTCTCTCTTTGTACTTATTAATATTTCTAAATATTACAAAACAGTTTTAAACCTCCTGGTCTCAGCAACACTGCAAGCAACCGCCCCCAAAAAAAAAAAAACGTACTACAGAGTATGATAGAGAAAGATTGGTGCAGGGTAATAATTTCCTTCTCTTTTTACATTGAACAGTACATTTATTTCAACACAACCAATGTGTATGGTATATGTGTACAATTGTTTGTCTGTGTGTGTTTGTTTTAGGGCATACTTTTATGTATACATTCATGTTTATTTGTATTTGTGCACCCATGCATGTGTCCATCTACTGATTTCAGTGCTTGTGTATGTACTGTATGTAAACGTGTATGAGTGCTTGTCTGTGTGCAGGCACTTGAGTGTGTGTTTGTATAGTGTGTTTATTGGCTTCCACTTACAAATAAATGCTACAGGACACTATTGAAGGTATTCCTTGCCTCCATGCTACAGCACCATAGAGACCAATATCTGGGACTGCAACTACCATATTTTTTGCCAAATTGCTACAGAACATGTAATTTCTAATTTTGAACATACAGTTGGATACACTTATATAAAGCAAATATACGGCTAGATTTAGAGTTCGGCGGTAGCCGTGAAAACCAGCGTTAGAGGCTCCTAACGCTGGTTTTAGGCTACCGCCGGTATTTGGAGTCACTCAAAATAGGGTCTAACGCTCACTTTTCAGCCGCAACTTTTCCATACCGCAGATCCCCTTACGTCAATTGCGTATCCTATCTTTTCAATGGGATCTTTCTAACTCCGGTATTTAGAGTCGTTTCTGAAGTGAGCGTTAGAGCTCTAACGACAAAACTCCAGCCGCCGGAAAATAGCAGGAGTTAAGAGCTTTCTGGGCTAATGCCGGTTTATAAAGCTCTTAACTACTGTACCCTAAAGTACACTAACACCCATAAACTACCTATGTATCCCTAAACCGAGGTCCCCCCACATCGCCGCCACTCGATTAAATAATTTTAACCCCTAATCTGCCGACCGCCACCTACGTTATCCTTATGTACCCCTAATCTGCTCCCCCTAACCCCGCCGACCCCTGTATTATATTTATTAACCCCTAATCTGCCCCCCTCAACGTCGCTGACACCTAACTACACTTATTAACCCCTAATCTGACGACCGGAGCTCACCGCTACTATAATAAATGGATTAACCCCTAAAGCTAAGTCTAACCCTAACACTAACACCCCCCTAAGTTAAATATAATTTTAATCTAACGAAATGAATTAACTCTTATTAAATAAATTATTCCTATTTAAAGCTAAATACTTACCTGTAAAATAAACCCTAATATAGCTACAATATAAATTATAATTATATTGTAGCTATTTTAGGATTAATATTTATTTTACAGGCAACTTGGTAATTATTTTAACCAGGTACAATAGCTATTAAATAGTTAAGAACTATTTAATAGTTACCTAGTTAAAATAATAACAAAATTACCTGTAAAATAAATCCTAACCTAAGTTATAATTAAACCTAACACTACCCTATCAATAAATTAATTAAATAAAATACCTACAATTACCTACAATTAACCTAACACTACACTATCAATAAATAAATTAAATACAATTGCTACAAATAACTACAATTACATAAACTAACTAAAGTACAAAAAATAAAAAAGAACTAAGTTACAAAAAATAAAAAAATATTTACAAACATAAGAAAAATATTACAACAATTTTAAACTAATTACACCTACTCTAAGCCCCCTAATAAAATAACAAAGACCCCCAAAATAAAAAAATTCCCTACCCTATTCTAAATTAATAAATGTAAAAGCTCTTTTACCTTACCAGCCCTGAACAGGGCCCTTTGCGGGGCATGCCCCAAGAAAATCAGCTCTTTTGCCAATCAGATTGAGCTCGCATTCTATTGGCTGATCGGAACAGCCAATAGAATGCGAGTTCAATCTGATTGGCCGATTGGATCAGCCAATCGGATTGAACTTGATTCTGATTGGCTGATTCAATCAGCCAATCAGAATATTCCTACCTTAATTCCGATTGGCTGATAGAATCCTATCAGCCAATCGGAATTCGAGGGACGCCATCTTGGATGACGTCCCTTAAAGGAACCGTCATTCGTCGGGAGACACAGAAAGAAGAGGATGGATCCGCGTTGGCTGATTCAAGATGGACCCGCTCCGCACCGGATGGAAGAAGATCGAAGATGCCGCTTGGAGAAGATGTTTGCCGGTCCGGATGTCCTCTTCTTGCCGGATAGGAGGAAGACTTTGGAGCCTCTTCTGGACCTCTTCAGCACCGGATGCCAGGACGGATCGGTGATACCTGGATGGTGAAGACAAGGTAGGAAGATCTTCAGGGGCTTAGTGTTAGGTTTATTTAAGGGGGGTTTGGGTTAGATTAGGGGTATGTGGGTGGTGGGTTGTAATGTTGGGGGGGGTATTGTATGTTTTTTTTTACAGGCAAAAGAGCTGATTTTCTTGGGGCATGCCCCGCAAAGGGCCCTGTTCAGGGCTGGTAAGGTAAAAGAGCTTTTACATGTATTAATTTAGAATAGGGTAGGGAATTTTTTTATTTTGGGGGTCTTTGTTATTTTATTAGGGGGCTTAGAGTAGGTGTAATTAGTTTAAAATTGTTGTAATATTTTTCTTATGTTTGTAAATATTTTTTTATTTTTTGTAACTTAGTTCTTTTTTATTTTTTGTACTTTAGTTAGTTTATGTAATTGTAGTTATTTGTAGATATTGTATTTAATTTATTTATTGATAGTGTAGTGTTAGGTTTTATTGTAGGTAATTGTAGGTATTTTATTTAATTAATTTATTGATAGGGTAGTGTTAGGTTTAATTATAACTTAGGTTAGGACTTATTTTACAGGTAATTTTGTTATTATTTTAACTAGGTAACTATTAAATAATTCTTAACTATTTAATAGCTATTGTACCTGGTTAAAATAAATACAAAGTTGCCTGTAAAATAAATATTAATCCTAAAATAGCTATAATATAATTATAATTTATATTGTAGCTATATTAGGGTTTATTTTACAGGTAAGTATTTAGCTTTAAATAGGAATAATTTATTTAATAAGAGTTAATTAATTTCGTTAGATTTAAATTATATTTAAGTTAGGGGGGTGTTAGTGTTAGGGTTAGACTTAGCTTTAGGGGTTAATCCATTTATTATAGTAGCGATGAGCTCCGGTCGTCAGATTAGGGGTTAATAATTGAAGTTAGGTGTCGGCGATGTTAGGGAGGGCAGATTAGGGGTTAATACTATTTATTATAGGGTTAGTGAGGCGGATTAGGGGTTAATAACTTTATTATAGTAGCGCTCAGGTCCGCTCGGCAGATTAGGGGTTAATAAGTGTAGGCAGGTGTCGGCGACGTTGAGGGGGGCAGATTAGGGGTTAATAAATATAATATAGGGGTCGGCGGTGTTAGGGGCAGCAGATTAGGGGTACATAGGGATAATGTAAGTTGCGGCGGTTTACGGAGCGGAAGATTAGGGGTTAAAAAAAATATGCAGGGGTCAGCGATAGCGGGGGCGGCAGATTAGGGGTTAATAAGTGTAAGGTTAGGGGTGTTTAGACTCGGGGTACATGTTAGGGTGTTAGGTGCAGACGTAGGAAGTGTTTCCCCATAGGAAACAATGGGGCTGCGTTAGGAGCTGAACGCTGCTTTTTTGCAGGTGTTAGGTTTTTTTTCAGCTCAAACAGCCCCATTGTTTCCTATGGGAGAATCGTGCACGAGCACGTTTTTGAGGCTGGCCGCGTCCGTAAGCAACTCTGGTATCGAGAGTTGCATTTGCGGTAAAAATGCTCTACGCTCCTTTTTTGGAGCCTAACACAGCATTTTTTTGAACTCTCGATACCAGAGTTAATTTTATGCTGCGGCCAGAAAAAAGTCTGCGGAGCGTTAACAGCCCATCTACCGCCAAACTCCAAATCTAGGCCATAGTGAATAAACATCTATAAATAGAGGTGACGAAGAGTGTAAGAAGCAGTGGTCTAATGACTGCTGTTTCTTACATTGTGGGAAGCAGGTTTGCATGTGCGGACCTGCCCCGCAAGGGCCCAAGAGTAGCTTCCATTGCTCCGTACATGGAGCCCTCTTTCTCAATCATGAAAGAAAAAAGTTGGGCTTCAGATCCCTTTAATTCTAAGGAAAATCTTATCTCCCCTACAGTCATTATAGCCCTTAATTATATTATTATTATTATTAATAATAATAATAATAATAATAATAATAATAATAATAATAATAATAATTATAATATTATTATTGTTACTATTAATAACAGGGGATTTTTGTAGACTCCCTTGTGCAATTAATATCCTAGGGATATCAACGACTTCATGTTCACCCTTGCAAGTTCATAGAATTTTCTGATAGGATTTTTAACTCAATCACATATATTATAACTGATACATCAAATACAATATAAGGCATTATATTATCCATGGCAGACTGCTTTTAATCTAGATAGGCATACAGACACATACCTGGTACTCTAATTAGAATAAAAACAGGATATTTACTTTGCTTTGTTAAATATTTTCACTCTTTGAATATTTGTTCCTGAATTTTCTTATTTTAATTCAGAATTAAACTTAAAGTATTTAAAGATCCCTCCGAGGTGCATATAATTTCTATTATATGTGATGGATATTTTTGCATTAAAGAGATTTCTAGAAGATGAAAAATACTGATTACCGATTCTTTTCTTAATATAGCAATGGTTCATGTCTTTGAACTTGTTCTATTGTAAAAGTGAATAATATTTTAATATGGTTAGGGATGGCCTAATTTGTCTTGGTGGAAAAATTAAATGACTTTTGACATTTAGGCTTTTATTAACAGTCATCAATCACGTTCAGATATTTTATACTACTTTTTTATTGAAATTTACTGAAAAAACTATTTGAAACAATTTTAATAGTTTATTGGATAGAACTCAAAACACACATGCTTAAAGGGCAATTATACACCCATTTTTTCTTTGCATAAATGTTTTGTAAATTATCTATTTATAAAGCCTATAAAGTTTGTTTTTTAAAAAAAATGTATAGTTTTGCTTATTTTTAAATAACATTGCTCTGATTTTCAGACTCCTAACCAAGCCCCAAAGTTGTATTTGAATACCGTCAGCTACCTTCTCCAGCTTGCTCCTGTTTGTGTAAAGGGTCTTCTAATATGCAAAAGAAGGGGGAGGGGGAGTGTCTTATTTCCCACTTGCAGTGGGTTTTCCAACTGCCTTTTCAACAGAGCTAAACTGAAAGCTTCTAAGTACGTTTTTAAACCATTTTATACTGGATTTTTATATCAGTATCTGTGCATCTTATTCTTTATAGTAGTGTCTATTGCATGCAATTATAAGAAAATGAGTGTATACTGTCCCTTTAACACCTACACATAGATTTAAATGGCAAAAAAGTCTGGTAAATGAAAATTGTGCAAATGACAACACATATTCATCATAAGCATAATATATTTAGCACTAATGAAGACCAGGTATTGTCATCCATGGGGGGTGGGTTTGGAGCTCATTGTGTATAGGACTGCACTTACACTGCATCCCTGCTGATCTAAGGCCCTGCTATTCTCAGAGTAGGCTAGGGATGTCAGTGGCATCACTATGCACAAGCTCTGGATACTGGGAAATGCTGGGAAGGACCACAGGGCTTAAGGGAGCTGGATGGAGGAGTTGTTATGCAAACCTTTTGATCTCCCTAAAGCTCTTGAAACACCCAAGACCTTTTTGAAAGGTAACCTCCTGCTCTTTCAAACAGCATATGTGTTGATGTTAAAGTTTAAAGGGACATTAAACCCCAAAAATGTATTTCATGATTCAGGCAGAGAATACAATTTTAAACAAAATTCTCATTTACTTCAATTATCTGATTTGCTTCATTCTTTTAATATCCGTTGCTGAAGAAATATCAATGCACATATGGGTGAGCCAATAACACGAGGCATCTATGTGGAGCCACCAATCAGGAGCTAGTGAGCCTATCTAGATTCAGCAAAGGATATCAAGAGAATAAAGAAAATTAACTAATAGAAGTAAATTAGAAAGTTGTTTAAAATTGCATGCTCTTTCTAAATCATGAAAGAAAAAATTTGGATTTCATGTCCCTTTAAGCACTTTCTTTTTTTTAAATGCAGAAACATATAAGCACCATTCTAACAAGCCATCACATATTATTATTATCATTATTATTATTATTGGTTATTTATAGAGCGCCAACAGATTCCGCAGTGCTAAAAACATAGGCGGTATTCAAGGTAGTAATTATAGGGATCAAATGGATAGAAGGCCCTGCATAAAGTTACACGGTTGCAGTCAGCTCCTATGAAGGTGATCTGCAAGCAGTTGGGCTTACATTCTAACGGGATTATAAATAGACATAGAGATCTCCAAGAATCCCCTAAGCCCTATAAAAAAGCCCCTATAAAAATGTTAATATCCATGTGATCACTGTGGTAATAGTGATCACCTGACATGAATAAAAGTCCATTTTTTTAATAGAGCCCCTATGTGTAACTAAAATTTACAAAACTATTGTCATGGTTCAGCATGGAATTGAACCTGAGACCTGTTTATATTTTTGCTGCTGTATCTTTCCCAGCCTGTTGTTTTACCACTATGCCACCAGATGGCTTGTTCACAGGAAAAGAATATTGTGTTTTTCTGTTTGCTGCAACTTTGGCTCTCTGGCTCCACCTGCTTGCCAGCTGAAAGAAATCATTTAATCAGCAGCCGGCTTTATCTGTGAGGTTTGTTTGCAATTATGTGCCTTCACATTAAGAGTGATACTCTAAAAGACTCTCTGCTCCTGTATCCTGTGTGAAATACAGATTTGTTGGATTTCCTGGTTCCTGATTTCTGCTTCAATTACTGACTACTCTTCTGGATAATCCCTTGGCACTGTGTTTCATTTTGGGACTGATTTCCTGGCAATTGATCTTGCCTAAAACTCTCTTTCCTAAGGACTGACTCAGGTACTTTTGCTTGCTTGTTTCCTGATACTACACAGTTCCAATTGCAGTCTATGCAAATATCCTGTTTGTTTCTACAAAGTTCCAAATTGCAGTCTATGCAATAATCTTGTTTGTTTCTACAAAGTTCCAAATTGCAGTCTATGCAAATATTCTGTTTGTTTCTACAAAGTTCCAAATTGCAGTCTATGCAAGTATCCTGTTTGTTTCTACAAAGTTCCAATTTGCAGTTTATGCAAGTATCCTCTTTGTTTCTACAAAGTTCCAATTTGCAGTCTATGCAAGTTTCCTGTTTGTTTCTACAAAGTTCCAAATTGCAATCTATGCAAGTTTCCTGTTTGTTTCTACAACGTACCAGTTTGCAGTTTATGCAAGTTTTCTTAAAGTACCAGTTCTACAGCATATACAATTATCCTGTTTGTTATTACAAAGCACTGCATTCCTAAGTGTTATTACACAGTTCCAGTCTACAGCATATGCAAATATCCTGTTTGTTATTACAAGGCCCTGCATTCCTGCGTGTTATTACACAGTTCCAGTCTACAGCATATGCAAGTATTCTGTTTGTTATTACAAAGCCCTGCATTCCTGCCTGTTATTACAAAGAACTGTATTCCTGCCTAATACTACAACCTATAGATGTTGTCTTATCTAATTGCATATCTCTAAATTGCTTTATCCTATAAATAAAACCATCTCCTTTATTTCCTAAAACGTTGTACCTGTTTAATTACACCTAAAAGGAAAGACTCACGCAGACAAAACACAACATTAACCCCAAAACCTGACACCTCTGCACAACAGCTCCTTACTCCTGAACCTGCTCCCTTGCAGAGTATGACAGAATGTCAAGGCCCTAAATTGGAGCTTACAAAGGTTATTCACTCTTTGACTGAAGTGTCTGTGGACTCTCATCTACTACAACTTAACCAACTTCTAAAATCTCTTCCAGATGTATTGAAGTCACTTATCCAAGATTTCACAGCAGGATTCCCGACTTTACAGGATAGTCTGAAAGACTTTTTCAATAAAAAAATGTTTGGGGTTTGGCACTCCTACTCCTGTGCCCACTACCCCAAAGGCCGTGTCCTTATCAATCAAAAGGAGGATTTCAACCCCTCTTACCACTGATGAAATGGCCAGAAGGAGAAATAATGGCTTATGTTTCTATTGTGGAGCTACATGTAATATCCTATTGTCCAGTGAGACCCCCTAAGAAGTCTGTTCCGCGGTCTCCACCTCTAAATGGACAGGCTACAGAGAGGCTACAGAGAGGAAGTCAAACTGTGATCCCACTTCGGATTCCTCTGGCGATGAGCTCTGCATGGGTTCTATTTTACATCCCCAATTTGATCAGCCTAGGACTGCACCTTTCAAAGACTCTGATTCCCGTGAAGTACTAACATGTCATCCACAGAATCCTAGTACTATGAATCCAGAGATTTTCCTACCAGATCCAGCTACATTCTTATCTTTGTGCTTTCCAGATCAAATGTCTAACTATTCAAACATTGAAGATGATACTGATTCTGACACTGGAGGGACAGTACTTCAAACTGCTGTTCGGTCAAAAGGTCCTTTACCACCTCTACCTCAGACCCATCTTTCCAGAACCTACAAGCCTAGAACTGCACAGAAACCAAAGATCAGTCCTGTTGGGGCCCTCTATACTAATTACAGTCTCCAGAATCCTCTCCTTTAAAGCCCTTCAAAAAAGATAATACCCTCTGATTGTGCATATGCCTTTGATGGCACTTTGGTACGCATCAAAGATTTGCAGTTATATGAGAATGCCAAGTCCGCCCAGAGGTCATCCTTGAGGAGGAGGTACTGTCATGGTTCAGCCTGGAATTGAACCTGAGACCTGTTTATATTTCTGCTGCTGTTCTTTCCCAGCCTGTTGTTTTACCACCATGCCACCAGATGGCTTGTTCACAGGAAAAGAATATTGTGTTTTTCTGATTGCTGCAACTTTGGCTCTCTGGCTCCACCTGCTTGCCAGCTGAAATAAATCATTTAATCAGCAGCCTGCTTTATCTGTGAGGTTTGTTTGCAATTCTGTGCCTTCACATTAAGAGTGATACTCTGAAAGACTCTCTGCTCCTGTATCCTGTGTGAAATACAGATTTGTTGGATTTCCTGGTTGCTGATTTCTGCTTCAATTACTGACTACTCTTCTGGATAATCCCTTGGCACTGTGTTTAATTTTGTGACTGATTTCCTGGCAATTGATCTTGCCTAAAACTCTCTTTCCTAAAGACTGACTCAGGTACTTTTGCTTGCTTGTTTCCTGATACTACAAAGTTCTAATTGCAGTCTATGCAAATATCCTGTTTGTTTCTACAAAGTTCCAAATTGCAGTCTATGCAAATATCCTGTTTGTTTCTACAAAGTTCCAAATTGCAGTCTATGCCAATATCCTGTTTGTTTCTACAAAGTTCCAAATTGCAGTCTATGCAAGTATCCTGTTTGTTTCTACAAAGTTCCAATCTGCAGTTTATGCAAGTATCCTTTTTGTTTCTACAAAGTTCCAATTTGCAGTCTATGCAAGTTTCCTGTTTGTTTCTACAAAGTTCCAAATTGCAGTCTATGCAAGTTTCCTGTTTGTTTCTACAAAGTACCAGTTTGCAGTTTATGCAAGTTTCCTTAAAGTACCAGTTCTACAGCAAATGCAATTATCCTGTTTGTTATTACAAAGCACTGCATTCCTGTGTGTTATTACACAGTTCCAGTCTACAGCATATGCAAGCATTCTGTTTGTTATTACAAAGCCCTGCATTCCTGCCTGTTATTACCAAGAACTGTATTCCTGCCTAATACTACAACTTATAGACTTTGTCTTATCTAATTGCATATCTCTAAATTGCTTTATCCTATAAATAAAACCATCTCCTTTATTTCCTAAAATGTTGTACCTGTTTAATTATGCCTAAAAGGAAAGACTTACGCAGACAAAACACAACATTAACCCCAAAACCTGACACCTCTGCACAATAGCTCCTTACTCCTGAACCTGCTCCCTTGCAGAGTATGACAACTATACCAAGAGCCCCTTATTTATATGGGAATAACCCCTTCTTTTTCCTATAGAGTTTAGAGGAAAACAAACACACACACACACACTATTGTTTATTACCTTTTTTTAAAAAAAAAAAATAATAAAAATGCATTTTTGCACACTTGTTGAAATTTCTTACACTTCATAGTATATATATATATATATATATATAAAATAATGATTTAGTTTGAATCGGCTTGGTCTCCTGAAAAAACAATAAAGAAATATAATACATGTCGATTTCTCACTGAAAAATGTCCTACAGTAAGGCCTAAATATGAGCAGCATCTAAAAACTGCAAAACAGCTCAGCACAGAGGTGGAAATGTCCCAGCAGTTAAAGGGTTAAACACTAAGGGCTAGAATACAAGTGGAGCTGTATTTTGCGTTTTCGCTATAGCGAAAACATTGCTACAATTTTCATTTTTGCGCTACTCGGGTTTTCTCTGGCGTTAACCAAAATCGTGGATAAAGTCAAAATCTGAAAATCGCGATTGTGTTTACCCATTAGCACATAACTTAGCACCTAAATATTGTGCAAACACTATTGCATATTTACATTCTCCATAGCAGTCAAAGGAGAAAAAAAATGTAAAAAAAACCTAACACCTCAAAATCGCGCAAACAACATAGCAAATCCACATTCCCAATAGAAGTTAACTAAGAAGAAAAAGTTGATAAAAAACCCAACACTTCAATTTTGCGAAAACATAGCATATTCTCATATTGCATAAATATGTTTTTACATGTTTTCATCTACTTAACTGTAAAGGGCTCCAATGCACATCTTTATAAGTCTATATATGTGTACATATATATTAATGTGTTTATATGTGTATATATGTCTGCACAACATATATACACATATAAATACATATGTACACCCCCATCCACACACACACACATATATATATATATATATATATATATATATATATATATATATATATATATATATATATATATATATATATATATATATATACATTCATACATATACATCTTTAGCAATGTATCTGTATATATCTCAATGTTTAAGCCCTTTTGTGGCTTTTTTTTTTTAATACCTGAGATCTTTCACCTTTGAGCCCTTATAAATTATGTGTGCAATCATTTTGGGGAATACTTTTTATAAGACAGTGTTATTGTGAGTGTAACTGTACTTTGTAATCTATTTTTGATGTGTTTTATAACACTTTTTTGATTGGGAAAACAGTTAACCACAGCTCCGAGATCATGGTAAGAATTGAAACATAAATGGTGATTGAGCTAGCTCAATCGCAATTTTGCTCAACTTATAATAGCTCAATTTTACATTTTTGCGGAAACACAATATTGCATGCGGAAAAACGTTTGCGCCTCACTTGTAATCTAGCCATAAATATATTTTATAAGCATAGTATTGAGGTTATTCCCTGCCTCCCTCTAAACATGGGTAGTGTCATGATGAAATCGATCTTTACATACATTCCAGTGCTGACCTGTTTGCCCTGCAGTGTAACATAGATCCTATAAAATTAGCACCCATAATTAAGAGGTGGTGCACAAAATAAATTTAGGGCTAGATTATAAATTGAGCGCTAAATATTGCTTACACTAAAGCAATATTTGCGCTCAACTGAGTAATACCAGCACACACTAATGTGCGCTGGTATTAGAAGTAAGGTGCACGCTTCCATAGGCTCCAATGGGAACCTCATTCTCATGCCATGAGACACAGCATAAGAACTAGCACAGTAAAAGGGGTAAGTCGTGCAGCGATGTGCAGCAAATGTAAATATAAATGTATATGATTATATACATACTATATACTTAGGTGTTAATATATGTATATACACATATTAACATAAATATATGTATTTAAGTCTTCACATATATATTTACAGGGAACACACAGTTTTTTTTTTTTTTTTAATTGTATTTTTATTGGATGAAAGAAATTATGACAATACATTGTGATACATTTCAGAACAAAGTGAGTACATGTAGGCATGTCAAATTGTGCTGTACAAGAGCTTAACATCCTATATTGTGTTTTTGAAGGTTATCAAACAACTTATACAACTTACTAAGAAATATAAAACCAAAAGTCGGTCACCACATCTATGCAAACACTGAAGATTCTCATGTCCATCTCGATATAAGAATATAATGATTTATACAATGTCTGTAAGATTTCTAACTGGGATCTCTTCTCCCATTTGCTATAAATTTGCTCCTAATTTATATATAGTAGTTAATGTGCGTGCATTCGTGTTTCCCAATAGAACTTTACATTGTTAAACATTTCCATATCTTTTCTTATAAAGTAGCCATATTCTTCTAATTGGATTGTATGATTCATTGACGCCTCCCAGGCCTCATATGTGGGGATTTCTTGTGATTTCCATTTAGTAGCTATTAGGGATTTAGCAGAATTTAGAGCTAATTGTATTAATTTCCTACGTATCTTGCATTTGCATTTTGGGAGTAAGTTTAGTAATGCTGTTGTGGGTTGCATTTGATACTCGTCGTTTTGATTACTGACAGATTTAATAAATTCCCCTATCTTAAGCCAGAAAGGTTGCAACTTGGAGCAGGACCACCAGATATGTATCATGGAACCCCTACCTCCACACCCCCTCCAGCACATATCAGAGGCTGTCGGGTATATTGTCTTGATTCTCGCCGGGGTGAGGTACCACCTTGTCAGGATTTTAAAATTTAATTCTAAGGCTCTAGCAGATGTTGAGGACTTTCTGGTATTCTGTATAATATATTTCCATTCCTGTTCATTTAGATCTCTCCCTAACTCTCTTTGCCATCTGCCCACATAATTAGGAACTTTGGTTAATTCACCAAGTGGCAATGCCTTTTTGGCCCACGCCAAAGTGTGACACAGGGGTTGATTACTGAGACATTGTTGTTCGAACAAAGTGGGCTGTCTAGTAAGTCTTTCCTTATCTGGGGAGGTGTTCAGGAAGTGCTGAAGTTGCAGATATTTCAGCCACCTCGAGAAGGCTCCCCCCATTATGTCCCCAAGATCTGTTCTCGGTTTAAGTTTACCGCTAGTTAAAAATTTATGTATGGGCGTTGTATAACCTATTTCCCAATCGAGCTGCCTACTAAGTTTTTGTTCTAAGCCTCCATGTAATTCTGCATTAGGTGAAACTGGAGACATTGGGGACCTAAGGGACGATACACTATTTTTGCCCGCTATAGTGCTATCCCAAATGTCGAATACATGCTGATACAGTGGATATGTTTTAATCCAAGTTGGGCGACTCTTTCTTTCTATCCAGCACAGCACCCCGGGAGAAGGGGCCTTCAGAATATGGGAATCCATTGTCACCCAGGCCTTATTGTCCGCATTTCGGTGCCAATCTAATATTTTTTGTAAGCATTTTGCTTTATAATATAATTCAATATTGGGGAGTCCTAGACCTCCACTACTTGTAGGTCTATACATTGTGGACTTAATGATTCTTGGTTTAATTTTACCCCATATATAGGTATTGAACAGTTTTTGGAGTTTATTGCGGAATGGGATAGTTAGCGCAATTGGTACAGTTTGGAGCATGTATAGAACTTTGGGCAATGCGGTCATCTTTACTGCCTGTATACGGCCCCACCACGAGATCGATTTATCGCTCCATCTATTTAGGTCTTTAGCTAATTCATTGTATAAATTTTGGTAATTTTTCTCGAATAGGGTGCTGGGCCTAGGCGACAAGTGGATCCCCAAATATTTAATGGCTTTTTTCTGGGGAATGAAAGGGCATTTCTTTAATAATTCAGAATATTCTTTACTTGGCATAGTGATATTTAAAATTTCCGATTTTTGATCGTTCAATAGGAAATTGGAGAAAACTCCAAACTCCTTAAACTCCCTCAACACTTCTGGGATCGACTCAGACGGATTAGATAATGTGAGTAGCACATCATCGGCATAAAGCGACAGTTTATAGTTATTTTGTCCTATTTTTATTCCTGAGATTTGCTTGTTTTGTCTAATTTTATGGGCCAGAACTTCCATACTCAACACAAACAAAAGGGGGGACAAAGGACATCCCTGTCGGGTTCCATTCTGAATGGAGAACTTATCAGATAATATATTATTTGCTTTCACTTTAGCTGAGGGATTGTGATATAAACTAAAGATTCTTTTTATAATTGTATCCCCAAATCCCATTTTCCGTAATATTGCTTGTAGAAATCTCCAATCTAGGCGATCGAACGCTTTTTCGGCGTCAGCGGAGACAATCACCATTTCTAGTTTATTAAATTTAGCGTAGTCAATTAGTTGTAATGTTCTAATGGTGTTGTCTCTCGCTTCCCTCCCCGGGACAAAACCTGCTTGGTCCAAGTGGACAATTTGGGGTAAAATTTTATTGATACGCCCAGCCAAAATCTTTGCGTAAAGTTTAAGGTCTATGTTGAGTAGAGATATGGGTCTGTAGCTGCTTGGTTGATTAGCTGGCTTGTTTGGTTTAGGGAGTACGGAAATATAGGCTTCTAAACACTCTGCTGGAAAACTCCCCAATTCATCAATGTATTGAAATGCTTTTAATAAATGTGGGGCTATAAGTGTTTTGTACATTTTATAATAACTATTCGAGAAGCCATCTGGGCCAGGGCTTTTATTATTGGGTAGTGACTCAATGGCGTCTAAGATCTCTTTCAGTGTGATTGGGGAATCCAGGGTATCCGCCTCTTGTGCTGAAATTTTAGGTGTATCAACCGAATGTAGATATTGATTAAGGGCTTCTAAGTTTCCCGTTGCATCTTGATTCGCTATATTATATAATTTAGCATAATAGTTACCAAATACATTTGCTATATTTTTCGGCTCCGTCTCGGTCTGTCCCTTATCATTTTCAATTTTGAAAATATGGGCCTGGTATATCTTTTTTGCTAGAGATTTAGCCAACCACGTACCAGCTTTATTGCTGTTGTGAAAATACATTTTTTTAAGATAGAATGCTTTGTTGTTGGCATCTTTTTGTAGTAGTTTTCGGAAGGCAACTCTGGCCTCGCACACTAACCGTGTGAGAACATCGTTTGTGGGGTTGAGTTTATGTCGCTGTTCTGCTATCTTTAAATTAGAGAGTAGTGCTTGAAACTCTGTGTCATATTGTTTGCGGAGGGTTGCTCTTTGTTTGATTAGTTCTCCCCTGATAGTTGCTTTGTGTGCTAGCCAATTATTCATATTATTTGTGTCTCCTGAGGTGTTGTGTCGAAAAAATTCTTTTATATGTTCGCTTATCTGATTTTTAATTGGTGGATTATGTAATAGAGTAGAGTCCATCCGCCACAAAGGTTGGCGTTTGGGCATTGAGGGCCATTTAAGTTCTAGGGTAATAGAAGCATGATCCGACCATGATATCGGCAGAATCTCTGTGTCAGAGGCTAGAGCTATATTATTATGGTCTAACAGCCAGTAGTCTATTCTAGAATAAGAATGACCCGGGTGTGAGTAAAAGGAATAACTACGGGTTCTGGGGTGGTGTAGCCTCCAAACATCCATCAGTAAAAGGGTATCTAGTTTTTGGAGGAGCCCTGTTCTATTTTTCTGAGTTATTTGGCTTTTCCCTGTGGAGCAATCTATAAGTGGATTCAGAGTGATGTTTAAATCCCCGCCCACTAATACCACCCCTTTTCGAACTTCTCCCAATTTGGTTAAAGCCTTATTTAAGAAAGCCCGCTGTCCTGTATTGGGCGCATATATATTCATCAAGGTTAGCTGAGTGTTATATAATGTACCCACTAGTATTAAGAACCTGCCTTCTTCATCTGAGTATTGATCTAAAATTTGGAAAGGTACATCTTTGCTTATTAGAATGCCGACCCCATTCTTTTTACTGACGTTAGAGTTAAAGAAATTTTGAGTATAATATTTGGAGTATAGTGTTGGTTCTCTATGTTTGGGGAAGTGAGTTTCTTGTAGAAACACTATGGATCCCTGGGATTTTTGAAACCACGTCAGGGCGATTGATCTCTTGGTGGGGGAGTTCAATCCTTTACAGTTTTGTGATATTAATTTTATATCTTGAGACATTGGTTAGGACCTAGTTTACATATGCGTTCAATCGGGCGGACAATGCAATAATACCTCATATATAGTGGTGACCGACAATACATAAAAATCAAACATAACTTGAAAACAATATATAACAATTTCAACATTGGAACTATAAACCTCATTATCAGTATCATCTTCTCTCTTGAGATATAGAAACAAGAGGGAAAAGGAAAAAAGAAAAGAAAAAGAAAAGAGAAGGGGAATCCAAAGACCATATTAGGTCTAGACACAGTTGGGGAACAAAGTAGAAAAGTTACGCTCACTGTTTGCAAAATTTTTCTATTGTAATTCTTTTTTTTTTTTTTTTTTTATTGATACTTTCAATACCTATATTGAATAGTTATTCAGTAGGCTCTAGAGACTATGGTGATTGATCATGAGTGCAAAATCTGTCAGTGACATCAACAATAAAAAAAATTTTTAATAAGAAAAGAACAAATTATAGCTGCAATTGAGTCCACATCTAAGTCTTTAGTGTTTAAAGGTAATACCTGTTCCTGGATAGCTCTGAACAAAACAGCATAAGAAACATCAACAGAGTTACCTGAGCAAATGAGAATCAGTCTCTTCAAGGCAGAGGTGAACCAGAGGGTTATTTTCAAACCCCTGGTTTCTCCAAAAGATCTATGCTTTATTTACAATGCAATGAGTCAACCATCCTCAGAATCCTGTGCTGTAGATGGACCATCTGTGGCAGGAGCCCTTGGACGTTTTCGCTGGACAGTTTGCCAGCGTAGTCTTTGTTGTAGTGGGTTGGATTCCACTGGGGCCCTTGTTTCATGCAAAGATGGTAAGGAGGGTTGTGATATTCCAAGTTGAGTGCAAAAGGTTTCTAAGTCGTCGACTGATTTGTAGATATGTATGCGGTTGTTTTTCAACACTTTAACACTGAAGGGAAACCCCCATCTGTAAGGGATTCCGTTGTCTTGGAGATGCTGCGTCAAAAATCTTGTTTCTTTTCTATTCTGTAGCGTGAGTGGGCTAAGGTCGGAGTAAAGTTGTAGCTGGTGTTCCTGATAGGATATGGATTTCTGTTGTCTCGACTCTTTCATTATCCTCTCTTTATCCGAGTATTTATGGAACTTTATGATTACATCCCTTGGGGGATCTTTTTCTTTGGGTTGTGGACGTAATGCCCTGTGGGCTCTATCAAGTGGTATCTCATTATACTCAGATTCTCGTAAAATGGTTTTGAACAAGTCTTGGAGGGAGGAGTGCAGGTTTTCAGGGGAAATCCTTTCTGGTAGTCCTCTTATCCTTATGTTCTGTCTCCTCCCTCTATTGTCCAAATCTTCCAATTTTTCCTGCAGGAAGGATATTTGTGATTCTTGTGCCAGGAGTTTTCTGTTTATTAAATCCATATCAGATGTCTGAGTTTCTGTCTGTTCCTCCAGAAACTCCACTCTATTTCCAAGCTCATTAACTTCTTTTCTCACCTCCGCCAGCCCATCCTTAATCATGCGACCTACTTGTTGAATGAATGAGGTGAAATCTCCTTTCGTGGGAAGATCTTTTATATCAGCTCTGGTGAGTGGGGTATCCATCGCCACATCTTGATGGATTTCTATCTCTTCTGGGGTCTGAGATGAATCATCATCTTCCATTGTCAGCGCCTGTGTCGTTTTAAAGAACATACTCATCTTATTGGGGTTATTTTTTACATTTTTGTCCCCTTTAACTGACCTCCTTGATGCCATATTTGAGGTCTTAGTGGGTGTTTAACAATACAGCTTTCCTCCCCAGGATATAGGCTTTTATCATGAGAGTACAGCATAAATTGAAGGAAATATTATGTTCCAGGTTGTTATCAATTCTCCCTTTCCTCCTTTCTCTCCTTCACTCTCCCTCTCTCTCTCCTTCCTCTGATTTTCTTTGCTTCTCTCTCTTTCCCTCGCCTCTGTTCTCTAAGTGTTCCCTTTTCAGGTTTATGTTGTTTGGTTATATGTCTTTTGAATTATTTTGTAGGTTGTAGCCAGGGCGTGAAGCTGTAGTCTCTCTTTGCTCTCACAGCAGTGTATTCTGCGTGAACAGTAAAGGCCTCTGGATGATTAGGTGAAAGGGAAAGAGAACAGCCCAAACCTTCTCCCAAACCTCTCTTAAAATGAGCCAGCTTATTAAAATCTATCCGGGGAGTCAGTCATTTGGGCGCTATGCAGTGGGGAGGTAGGTGTCAGACCTTAATGTGCAGATTATCAGATCCGGTACCACGAGGTCAGTGTGTATGGGCCTACCGCCGTGTCTGACACAGTGGCTCCAAAACAGCTCCTATTAGCCGTGTGACCAGCAGCGCTAGTTGTAGCGGGGGACTTCCCACCCGGTGCTTGTGGCAATAAGCTCCGTATGGCATGTATTTATGTTTGCAGCGGTGAGGGTAAGTCGGATCGCTTGTGTTTTGCTGCGTGTAAAGATGGCGCTCACCTTTCACTTGCGCTAACTACGTGATGGCCGCCTCCTGTAGCTTCTTATCGATACCCGGTCTGTCAATGCGCCGGTTCACTCGATTAGTGAACGGATGATTGCTGTTTCTTGTAAATGACACCTAGATTGACTTGCGGTTAACGGTCCTGTCATTATGGCGAATTTAGCTTCCCTTATAGGTAAAGGCTGATTGCTGGATGACTGTGCTCCGTTACAAACAGTGATTGTTTTGATACTCACACTTTGTATTAGCTTTCTCTGTTCTGTGGGGTTCGGTGATGTTGCAGAACATATTTCTTTGAGTAAAGCATGAGTAAATAAGGTTTTATGCCCCAACTGTGTCTATTGATTTACAGAGCTTCAGTACTATGCGACCATTTCAGTCCATGGTCGGCTCCGCCCCTCAACACACAGTTTTTTTTTTTTCTATCACCCCACAACTGCCAACTTTTGTCCCTTAAAACTGCCTAGTGCAGTTATATTTTTAAAAATAAAAAAATGCTACTAATTTTTATTTTAAAAAAGCTCTACACAGTGTATTTTGGGGGCACTTGAGGCACATTTAAAAAATGAATCAGAGGTCTGACCAACCACTTGTAATGGCTGGTTATTTATTGCGTGCCTGCAAAATGGGCAAATTTGCCATTTGTGGCCCGAGCGATAAATTAGTGATTTACTTGTAATCTAGCCCTTAGTGCTAAGTGTCCCTTCAAGTGCTAAGGTAATGGGATAACTACATCTGTCTACTTAGAACAGGATAATAGTTTTGATGAGCCTGTGTTTAAGTTGAAAAGATTCATTAAATGATCTTTAAAGTGTGGAATTTTCGTAATTTTTAAAATAAAAAGCAAAAAAAAAAAAACAAACAAACAATAATGCCATTAGTACATTTCCTGCATTAAAATATAATTTGTTATACTGATATTTATAAAATGTTGAAAGGTGTAAAACACTGAAGTCTACTGGTTAAGCCATCTTTAACCAAGATCTTGAGCCTGTTGAAACTATCCTATATCAGTTTTCTCTAATACAGTCATCAGGGCACACTAACAGACCAAATTTTTCGAAAATCTGAAGTACAGCAAATGTAAAATTATCATCTGATCAGTAACCATGGTCATTAATCTGCTATCAAGTTAATGCTTGGAAATGTGTCCTGTTACTGTGCTCTGAGGACTGGCATTTTAAAGCACTGCCAATATATTTTTAACAGGATCTTCCAAATATTGTAAAAAACTAAACTTTGTAAACTTTTTCACCAATAATAATACAAATAATACAAATAAGTATTTTTATTATTTTTTTTTACTTTTAAATCATGCTTACTCTCTCTATGGCCCCAATTTATCAAAGGTCTTGCGGACCTGATCCGACACTGCGGATCAGGTCCGCAAGACCTCGCTAAATGCGGAGAGCAATACGCTCTCCGCATTTAACATTGCACCAGCAGCTCACAAGAGCTGCTGGTGCAACGCCGCCCCCTGCTGACTTGAGGCCAATCGGCCGCCAGCAGGGAGGTGTCAATCAACCTGATCGTATGTGATCTGGTTGATTTCTGGCGATTCTTTAGACCGCTGCTTCATAAGTTGTGTTTCTAGCGAGTCTGAAGACTCGCCAGAAACACGGCCCTTCAAGCTCCGTACGGAGCTTGATAAATGGGCCTGACAGACTCATATCCAATGGAAACATGTCAGATTTTACTCTCACATCAGGTTTTTTGAAGAATATATTTTTCTTTGGGAAAAAAAGCTTCTTATGGCAGCACCCTCTGATGGAATGTTTTAAGCCATATTGATATAATGCACTTGCACCATATACAGTATATGTAAATACATTTAGGCTTACCAGCATGTTAGCCTATGAGCCTAGCTTCTTTGTAGATCACCTTTATGAGAGCTGATTTACAACAGTGAAACTCCTGGCATGGCACTCTATCCTTTTGTCTCCTATAATTGTATATTAGACACATGTGTTTAGTGCTGTGGAATATGTTGGTGCTCTACAAATAACTGATAATAATTTAAATAAATATATAATAATATTTTTAAAAGCAGAATAAACATTAAAAAACTTAGATCTAATAAAATATAACTTATGGTTAAAATATTGAA